>NC_059139.1:16029772-16332803 GCF_020740605.2 Lemur catta | reverse complement strand
GGCAGGACACCAAGCTCAATCTTAGCCTATCATAAATTATTATTCTTTCCTCACTGATGGAAACAAAAAAAAATCTACATAATAGATGCCAAGGTTTGCATTCTTTCAATAAAGACACCACATCTAGGACAGTAGCTATGATTAGCATTGCCACCTAAGAATGGTATTATGGTAATTCTCTATAATTCATTTGGATTTAGCACTGATTAAAAGATTTAAATGGAGATAAAGTAGCATATATCAGCCCTACATCTTCCAAGTCTTTGATGGTAACAGTAATCTCTACAGTTCAACCCAGGATGTAATACCACTATGGCTCACTCTCTTTGTAGGCAGTAGACAGTTTCCAGAGCTTCTAACTAACAATTTCTGCCACTCTCCTGTCTGTAATATCACTCCATAAATTAGGCACCAGTGTGGAGATTATTCCAGTTGTTAATTATATCTATTCTGACTACCTCTTTTGAGATGGAGGAAACAACTATAGGATTGGTCAATAGCCATATTGGACCCACTGTTAGAAGGACTTGTGTTAAGATTTTATCTACGACTACTCTGACTGGTAGACCACTATGGCATTTTGGATTTCTGAAGATCAGCAAAAGCTCAGAGAAAGTAAGCTGTATCCTCATTTTATGTTGTTTATAATCTAAACTATTATATTATTTCCCAGTGTACAGTCACCTGGTAAATGTCTGCAAATCTCTTGTGTCAGGATTTATATGTACCTTCAGTGCTGGGTTCTTCCTCAAAGGCACCTTGCCTCCTCCTCAGTGGAAGAAATCCAAGGATTATTTCTAAGGATTGTTGCTATATTAGTGTCTCAGGACCATCATAAAATATAATCACAACTTGATGGCATAAAACAACAAATTTATTCTCTTACAGTTCTAGAGGCTAGATGTCCAAAATCAAGGTATCAACAGGGTTGGTTCCTTCTTCATACTGTATTGGAGAATCATTCCTGTGAATCTCTTCCAGCTTTCTAACAGTTGGTGAAAACCCAGGATATTCCTTGACTTAGAGCTTCTCACTCTTATCTCTGCTTCCTTTATCACAGAACATTTTCCCCTGCATCCTCTCTATATCTCTGTTCTTCTCCAAATTTCTCTCTCCTTGTAAGGACAATAGTAATTTAACTTACAGCCCACTCTAATTTGGGTATGAACTCATCTTAATCTGATTACATCTACAAGAATGCTATTTCAAAATAAGGTCACATTTATAGGTACTCCGGATTAGGACTTCAACATATCTTTTTGATGTATATAATTTAACTCACAAGTTGTATTGGCACTGCAAGAGATAACCTAGTAACTTTGAACTTAGTACAGCAGAAAGCAGAGTGACAAATTTGGAATGGATTAGAATGGACAAATGGGAGCTATCAAGCGCACATGCCAACTGGATGGAATGATCAAGAGATAGTTTCTGAGAAAAAAACTCTGAGCAGCCAACTGGTCTGATCAAGGAAATCAATTCACTGCAACAACAAATTTATTAGTTGTACTTGCTGTCTTTGTACATTATAATATATTATTTTGGGATAAAATCTCCTATGTAACTACTGAACTTATAATTTTCCAAATAGGAAGTTTTATTGTAATATCCAGTTTTGTGCTCAAACACTGCATAGCGGTCATTTTGGCAATGGTTGTAATTGTCCTTTATCCCTGGGTTGCTGAAATTAGCAAAGGCTAATAAACACACTCTGACTTGGACCAGGATACCAAACCTTGACAAGACTCTAGTTTGTTTTCTTTTCAACAAGAAAAGAAATTTCTTGAGATTTATTTGTCTAATTGGCATTTAATTAATATGCCTTTTAGCCATACTACTGTTTATGGATGGCATTCTGTCTGATTCTCAGTGCCACTGCCATACTGTTTTTAAATATTTTGACTAGTTGTATGTGGTAGTTTTTTTTTAAATTATATATATGGGAAAGTGGTGATTGTGTATACTTCATAGCCAAGAAGTATATAAAGATAGACAGTTGGTATTTTTGTTACCTAGTAAGAATTTTAATTTCATCATGGTAAAAACCTTCTTGCCTCGTATTTGGGAAATGACCTCTTTCCCAATCCATGTAGTCAGAAGCATTATTAGGTGCATCCACACATCCCAATGGCTATAGCAATTATCATGTGACCCAGTGTGCCAACAAATATAATCACAAAATTATTGGTTCAGGGATGGCTATATGCAACAAAACAAATGTCTTAGTATTTTCCATAATTTGACATAAGAACACTGGGGACATTTTCTAAAATCACAAGTTATGACATTCTCATAATGTCATAACTTGGGATGCCAGAAACCATGTTCCTTAGCTCGCTTGAGACAGAAATAAATAAATAGGCAAACAAACAAAAATTAATAAATATATAAATAAATTTTATTCTTAGAGGAATGATTACTTAAATATGGAGTCTCAGAAATCCATAACTTTGTTAGAGTATTTATATCTCTCATTCATTACAGATATTATTCTAGAATTTAAAAGGATACATGTGAAAATAAATTTCCCTTTGGGCTAAGGTTGCCTGAGGAGCTTCCCTGAGAGGCAAATAAAAATTTCTAAATAATAGAATTAAAAGAAAATTATAATTAGATGCATCCAACTAAATAGTACATATTTTACATCAATATTTTACTTTCCTTAAACCCTTGGCTGATTAATTCCAGGGCATAGATGTAGCAAGAGGTATGGCATAAAAGGTAGAAGAAGAAATAGTAGCATCATCCACAAAGAAATATTTCATTTTTGTGCCAAATTCATAACATCAAAACAAAAATTAAATACATGAATACATCCGTATACATTTCTGTGTATGTGCTTATATGTGCAACTTGAGTTTCTAAAAGTGATTTGTTCATTTTCTGAATGGATGGGTTAATTACTGCATAACTAAACATTTGATGTTTACTATAATGCAGAGTTATTAGAGGTACATCTGGTCTAAATTGGACTTAAATAGCAAAGGCATTTAATAAATGTATATCTCATTCTTTATTTTCTGGTACATTGATATAGTTAACATTTTCTCCATGTGATACACAAGAAAGCTGGCTCAGTAAGTTTAAGGAATGTATCCAAGGTCATTGTCATGAATCACATGAAATTGTCATCTCTGTGAACATTTGCTCAAATGAATCCAAAAACTGATTTCTAAAAAATATCTGCTCTGGCAATAACTATTTGCCCAAATTCAAACATTTGCCTTTCAACTCCATTTTTTAGGGATGCCTTGTGCCTTCAGGGAAATCAATCTAGTATTACCTCAATGTCTAGAAAATAATGAGGTACACCAGTTACTCCTCTTGAGTTCTTTTCAGGTTACCTCCACTAACCTCCAGGACCTCCCTATATTGCTGGAAGTTATTGCTTGCTTCTCTAATAACAAGAAATTGGTTTGGTGCTTTATGTTGTCTTCTCTTCAATTATATTATCTCATGGTTGGTTTGTACTAAGTTCAAATATTTTGTTTTGTGAAATGGTAAAAATTTTCTTAACTGTGCCATAATCCATTCTCCTATCCAATGGGTAACCTTTTGACTAATTGAAAAACAGTTAATAATTTCAGACAAACCTTCTGTTTTGTCATACCACTCACTCAAATATTACATGATAAAAATACCAATGTCAATATTATTGCTGAGAAAAGGCCACTAATAAGTAAAACTTTTAAAGCCAACTTTTAGTTATAACTGCCTTGAAAGAGTAGAAATATTAATATTAATATATAGAGTGAAATACTGCAACAAATTTTATAAGTAAATTGTTAAGCACTCAAAGAAGTGCAACTTTCCCATCATTTCTTACTACCATTTTTAGGAAATTCACAACTAACTTGAAACTGTAGATTTTATTATTTTTATTTGGACAATTGCTAATGGTTACATGATATTTATGAATACTTTTGAAAATCTTTGCATCTACACAGTAACTGATTTTTTTTCATTAGGAATCCACTTATTGCTTATGTGCAATCTTTTATCATTTCAAGAATAATTTGGGAAAGCTAAACTCTAACCTCCTCACAGTGTTCACATGTTTACATTTCCTTCCCCATACAGCATAAGTTAAATAGGCAGATATAGAGTGTTACTTACAGTCAATGAAGTTAAAATGGTGTATTTTTAAAAATATGTCTCATAGCAAATCAAGTTATATTAGTCTGCATGGTAAAAAGAACTCATATTATTCAAATGAAAAGAGATTATTCCTATCAAAATATAATTTTGAAGTGTCCAATATTTACTTACAAATGTATAAATCTATTGTTAATTGCATAGTGTCATGTCATGCAGAAGAGTAAAAGTAATGAATTCTAGCTGTCTTAATAGTTTCTTAGAAAAACGAAGATACCTAAGTTCTTCCAATACCCTGCACATGAATTATATAAGGCAGTTATTTTAAGTTTATTTTTACCTTGCTGGGAAGAGGAATTAAAGTCATGTTTCATTAATATTATGAGATGTAACAACTGCCAACATCACAGTGATATTGTGGGAGTTAATATTTTAAAGACACAAATTATTTAAGTCTATTTTAATACAAAGGGGAGAGAAATGTATTCTTAAGTGTTGTTATCAAAATACACAGTGATTCTTCATCTGTAGGAAAATGGAATATATTAATTAGAGACTGTGAACAAATAAATGAGAAAATTACTGTGCCATATGAAAGTAAGTAGAGAACTGCTTTATATTGGATATATTCTAAAAGTTTGTAACCTGAACTCTTACACATATATCACTTTTTAGAAGTATTTACAAAAATTTATTTTAAAACTTTTCCAAAAAATCATTTGACCCAAATAGTAATTAAATCTCTAATGATTTCAGAATTGATTCAGTGTTCCTATAAAATTTTCATGTGATTTTTTTGATTCTTCATCTGTTCATGTTTATATATTTGTATTTTTATAAGTTGTATTGGAACAGAATCTCATTCTGAACCCACGACCTTTTGGTTCTAGTTTTGGTTTTACAACTTTCCTTTCTGTGGTCATTGATCATTTTTAATGTCAATGCTATAATTACTAGAGTTTGTGACCTTGGGCATAGCCATCCTGGGCTTCAATATTTAGAGCTGTAAATTTTGTGATAGATAAAGCTGAGTAATCAAACCAAAATATAAGCAAATCCCAAATTGAATTGTCAATCTGAACAAGAATATCTCAAAGCACAATTCATTAGATCATCAGTTGTGTATATCAGACTGGAGAAATCAATTGAGATAGAAAAATAGAAGATAGAGTCAAAAGCTATTGTCTGAATCACTGAGTTTTAGCCCCAGGAATGTGGGCTTAGCCACTGGCAGAGAAGAAAAAGCTAAGAATTCTGAGCAATTTCAGACTAGATATTTAATCTTGCCTTACTGTCTGTAACAACAACCCTTGTCATACTGTTACTGCAGGTTTTACAAAAACATCAAATGTGATTATATATGGTTTAGTTTTCTACTGAAGTATAACAAATTACTGCAAATTTAGTGGCTTAAAATATCATCAATTTATTAGTTCACAGTTCAGGAGCTGAAAAGTCGAACAGAGTGTGCCTGGGTTCTGGATGCAATGTATTATAAGGCTGAAATTAAGGCTGACTACTTATCCAGAATCGAGGGGGAAAATCTGCTTCCAAGTTCACTCAGCTTGTGGGCAGAATTCAGTTCTTCTGGAATAGGATTGAAGATCTGTTTCCTTGCTGCGTGTCACTCCTGAAGGTTCACATCCCTTGATATGTGAACCTCCCCATTTTCAACCCAGCAACAGCATGCCAAATCTTTGTCATGCCTTTAATCTCTGATTTTTAAGAGCTCTTACTTTAAATGGGCTCATGTGATTAGGTCAAGCCCACCAAGTTAATCTCCCTTTCTTAAGGTCAACTTTGTCACATAACATGTTCTAATCTCTTAAGTAAAATCCATCAAATTTACAATCCCAGGATGAGGTATAATGTAAACATCAATGTGGGGTGGGAGATGATAGGGAATTATTTTGCAATTTTGACCACCACAATGTATATGAAATAATTTTTAATAGTAGAATTCTAATTAATTATGTGGAATAATTACTATACATACATTTAGATTTGGTGACTTAAGCAATATGCAGTTTTATATTGATCTTTGTTTTATTCTTAATACTAATACTATATTTTTAAATACTAGAACATATCATGATGTACTAAATGTAGATATATTTTAGGAGGAAAAAAGTTACCTGGGATGTTTTATGTTGTAGATCTATGTAGTGAAACTTTGTTAGTATTGCCCAGTTTTAGCCAGAATCCCCCACACTTGAAGTCTGATCACCCTCATGATCTCATTGGGTTTCTTATCCTCCACCATCTCCCAGGTGATAACTGTTTATCCTGGCCTGTCTTTTACAAGACTCCTATTAGGTCAGTTTAAGCCAGGACCCCCTTTACCCCTCCCTACCCCTGATGTTTTCTCTTAGTAATTTTCCATCCACTGACCCCCATCCTACACCTTGGCTATAAATTCCCACTTTTCCTTCTTTTATTTGATGTTGAAACCGATCTCTCTCCCCTACTGCAAAACCTCATTGCCAGTGCAATAGTCCCTACACCTATCACAATGGTCCCCCTGAAAAAAGTCCACCTTACTATTCTTTAACAAGGATCCATGAATTTTTGTCCTTTAACACTCATAATATATTTATCTTGATCTTCTAACACTTATTGGGGGATTCTCAGTCATAATAATGGTACACTAGTTTATTCTAGACCACTGTTCCCACTGAAAACAGAAAATTAAACAGCCTATTCAAAATCAAAAAAACAAAACAAAACAAAAAACTTTGAAGGCAGGATAGATTACCAAGGCAGTGAGAGAATTTGAGAGGAAAAAATCAAGGGGAAAAAAGAGGCACGAGGAAGTCAATACAGCATGTGGCACTGTTTTCCTCATGAGGCATCTGGTAATTTCAAAATTCATGACTGAGAAGTCAAAAGGAGTATTAAATAGACTTAAGTGATCTACTAGACAAAAATTGTGGTTCAAGGATGACAAAGGAAGAGAGGCTCTAAATAAGATAGCAGGATTTCACTTACAACACCAAGGTTAGATACCTGTGAGGTAAGAAGAACCAGAAATAGCGGCTGAGAGATAAAAATGCAGCTTCTAATTATTCTAGTGTTGTCAGTAGAGCTACCATCTTGAAGCAAAAGTAAACTCTCTTCAGAGGAAGAGAGCAACATAAACCCTTATGTAATAGCTATGATTTTTCATGTATGTATCTGTCACTCAAAGCAATAAAAATATTCAGATACATAAAAAGACAAATTTGACTTTAAACTAAGAGAAAAAGCAGACAAAAATTAACCCACAGTTACAGATCTTGGAGTTACCACACACAAACTTAAAAGTAGCTACAATCAATATATTAAATAAATTAAAAGTCAAAGGGGAAATATTTGGTAAACTCAAAGAGAAAGAAAACTTACAAGAAATTAATAAATGTAGTGACTAAAGAGAAAAGTAGATCAGACAAAAAATGTCACATTGAACACAAAGTAAAACCTGATGTAAAATACATAAAATAGGATGAAAGTCATATAAGATTTAGTTAAAAATTTAGCATACATGTAATTGGAGTCTCAAAGAACAAAGTTAAGACATAATGTGAAATAAGTGATATTCTAAAAGACATAGTTTAGTATTAAAGAAAGTACTAGAAAGCATCAAAATGCAGATTGTACAATAAATTCTAAGAAGGACAAGTACTAATAAAAAAGCATAACTTTACCTATGCAGGTTGTAGTAGAACTCATTTGAAATTTAAAATGTAAAATTATAACAGAATGTAAAATTGTAACAAATGTAAAATTATAACAGAAATCTTAGGAAAAAAGACATATTTATATCCATTCTCTTAAAGCCAAGGGAAGAGCCATGTAACAAAATATCAAATATATCTAGTCTTTATGATAGTAAAAATGCTTCAGTTTTTAATAATTTCTTAATACTCTAAAATATTTTTAAAAATCCATATTGCCTTTAAGTTAAAACCAAGTTTGTTAAAATATGCACCATTCACTTGTTATATACACAAACAAATAGATAAGTATCTTCTATTTGTTTAAGCCATAGTCAGGTATTCTATTTCTTAGAGATGAAATTATTCCTTACACTCTACCTTTCAAATTTACCTATGAATAAATTATAGAAAATGTCGTATGGCTTCAAAAATAATGTAAATTATCTGCCTTCAAAAGATAACAGCTGAAATAGATTAGGAAGTAGAAGCGTGAAGGGAAGTTTTGAGGAATTAATAGGGTTCCTCCCATATCCATTCTATAAAGTGGAGATTCAAGAGCTGCTGTCTATATTTAACCAGAAAATATGTTTCTATTACATAAAATAATAATATAACCCTAATTAAAACCATTGATAATTTTTAATGTATGTGCTCATGAACGTGTTTGTGTGAAGAAATGGTGGTAAATTCTCTAGTAACCAGTATATTTTTATTTGTGCTCATATTTGTTTCCTAACTGAAAATTTTATTAAATAATCAGAAATTCAAATGCAGTTGATAGAACTGAAACGGAGAGAGCCCATATATATTTACCTGGTTTCCTCTGATGTTACCAATTTGCCGTACTATTATATAACATTACAGCCAAAAGACAGTGGACTCCCCCACAGCCTTATCTGAAGTTTGTTTTTGGGATTTCAGTTACCTATAGTCAATTGTGGTCTGAAAATATTAAATTGAAAATTCTAAAAGTGAACAATTTCATAAGTTTTAAATTGCTTGCCATTCTGAGTAGCGTGATGAAATTTTACGCTGTTCTCCTCCATTTGCCCAGGACATGAACTATACCTTTGTGCAGGGTGTCCACGCCGCAGATGTGCCCTGCCTGGTTTATTGTGGTATCGCAGTACTTGCGTTCAGGTAGCCCTTATTTTACTTCGTAATTTCCCCAGAGCTCAAGAGTAGTTATGCTGGCAATTCGGATATGCCAAAGAGAAGTCATAAAGTGTTTCTTTTAAGTGAAAAGGTGAAAATTCTCTACTTAATAAGAAAAGAAAAAAAATAAATGCTGAGGTTACTAAGATCTACAGTAAGAATGAATCTTCTATCCAAAGGATTGTGAAGAAAAATAAGAAATGCATGTTAGTTTCGCTGTTGCATTTCAGAGTGCAAAGCTATGGCCCCAGTACATGATAAATGCTTAGTTAAGATGGGAAAGACATTAAATTTTTGGGTGGAAGACATGAATGGAAATGTGTGCCAATTGACAGCATTTGTTTTTTTTTTTATTTCAGCTCTTCATGGGGGTACAAAAGCTTATCTATCTACAGGTTCAGCCATCCAAAAGGAGTCTTGGAATGTATCTCTCATGGATGGGGTGCCGGGTACTGCATTGACAGTGATACAAACCACCATCTTATGCAGGGTTCACAATTTTTACTTGTACCCATTTGAATGTGTGCACACATATTTGTATTTAGTTATATCAAATGTGTAAGTTTGATATGAACATCAAATTTGTCATGTTTCCCTTTTATAACCACACACATTCCTTTGGCACCCAGCCCCAATCACTGGCCCCTACCAACCACTAGTCTGTCCTTCATTTCCAATATTTGTCATTTCAAACATGTTTTATGAATGTGTAATCTGTGTAATCTGTAACATTTTGGTATTGTCTTTTTCTACTCAGTGTAATTCTCTGAAGATTCATTCAAGCTATTGGTCTTGTAAACGTTTCCTTTCTTTTTATGACTGATAAAGGATAACTAAACTGATTCCAGTTTCTGATTATTACAAATAAACCAGCTACGAACATTAGTGTATGGGTTTTGTGAACAGAAACTTTTATTCCTCTGCATTGAATACTAAAAAGTGTGATTGCTGAGTCATATAATAATTCAATAGTTAGTTTTTGTAGGAGACTGCCCAACTGTTTTCCATTCTGTACTATTTCATATTTTCCATATTCTCAGTACTTATTTGTGGTGTTCCTATTTTTTTATTTTAGTCTTTTGATAGGTAGTGGTAGTGTCTCATTGTGACTTTTATTGGCATATCCCTAGTGCTAATGGTACCGGATGTCTTTTAATGAACATATTTTCTATCTGTATATGCTCTTCATTGAAACATTTGTTCATGTTTTTTCCCATTTTCAAATTTTTATTGTTTCAAGTAGTTTCTTCCATTGAGTTCTGAAAGTTTTTCTTTTTACCTACTCTCAATTCTAGTCCTTTGTCAGGTATGTCTTTTCCAAATATTTTTAGACAGGCTCTACCTTGTCTTTCCATCTTCTTAACAAGGACTTTTGCAGAGAAGTTTTTAATATTAATGAGCTCTAATTTATCACCTTTGTATATTAAGGAACATACTTTTGGCATCAAGCCTAAGACTTCTTTGCCTACTCCTGAATCTTGAAAATTTTTCATATGCTTTTTTTCTAAGACATTTATGGTTTTATGTTTTATTTAAGTTCATTATCTATTTGAAATAATTTTAGTAAAAGGTATAAAGATTTTTGTATAGAGTTTTTGTTTTTGTTTTTATCATATAAATTTCCAGTTGCTCCAGCACCTCTTGAGAAGCTATCCTTCCTTCTTTCGATTGCTTTTGTACCTTTGTCACAATCAATTGAGCATATTCGTGTAGGTCTATTTCTGGGTTTTGTGGTCCATTGATCTGTGTGTTGATCCTTCATCTAATACCTCATAGTCTTGAATATTGCAGCTATATACTAAGTCTTATTATTGGGTAGAGTGATTCCTCAGGCTTATTCTTTTCAAAATCATTGTAGTTATACTAGTTCTTTTACTTTTTCAGATAAACTTTAGAAGGATCTTGTATGTATCTATATAAGGCCTAATGAGATGATGATAGAAATTGCATTAAACTTACAGATCATTTTAGAAAGAACTGACATCTTTACTATGTTGAGTTTCCAATCCCCGAACACGGTGTGTCTCTTCAATGATTTCTTTCACTAGTATTTTATAATTTTCAGCATACAGAAGCTTTACATGTTTTATTAAGTATATACTCAAGTATTTCTTTTTTCTTTTCTTTTTTGATAAAGATTATAAGTGGTATTATGTCTTTAGTCTTGGTTTTTGGTTTTCAAATGTTCATTGTTAGTGCATAGAAATGAGATTAACTCCAGCCTCAGCAACAGACCTTGTCTTTAAAAAAAAAAAAAAAAAAAAGAAAGAAAGAAAAAGAAATGAGATTGATTCTTGTGTTTTCATTTGGTATCATCTGACCTTGCTGAATTTACTTATTAATTCTAAGTGTTTTCTTTGTCTTTTTTTTACATTATTCCTTAGAATTTTCTATGTAGTCATGTCATCTGCAAATAAAGAAAGTTTTATGCTTTCCTTTTCAATCTGTATGCCTTATTTCTTTTTCTTGCATATTAGCAATGGCTGGAACTTCAATTATATTGAGTAACAGTGGCGAGAGAGGATATCCCTTGTTCTATTGTCATACTTAGAAGAAATTCAGTCTTTCACCATTACATGTAATGTAAATTTTTTTTCATTATCTTAGGCTTTCAACACAGTATTTCTCTTGGCATGAATGTCTTTACATTTATACTGCTTGGGGTTCTCTCAGTTTTTTGGATATGTAGGTTTCTGTCCTTCACCAAATTGGGGCAGTTTTCAGACATTATTTCTTTAAATTCTCTTTCAGCTCAACTTTTTCCCTCCTTTTCTATTATTTGGGACTCTAGCAGTACACATGCTGACTATTTGGTGTTATTTCAGAGATCCCTGGGGCTCAGTTAAATTGTTTCAGTCCATTTCCTTGCTCTGTTGGTCCCGTTGGGCGAATGGTATTGATCTGTTCTCAAGTTCACTGTTTTCTATCCTCTGTCATCACCACTCTACTATTGAGCACATCCAGTGAGTTGCTGTATTTCTCTTGCTGCATTTTTCAATTCTATAACTTGCAATTTGTTCTTTTTTTATAACTTCTATTTCATTGCAAGGATTATCCATTTTTACTTGTTTCAAGAAATTTTTTTTATTGATTCTTTAATCCTTTCTTGATAGCTGCTTTAAAAATCCTGGTCAGATAATTTCAACATCTGACTCATCTCAGTGGTAGCATCAAGTTGTGATTCTCTTGGTTCACTTTATATAATGTGATCTTATATTTTATCCTGGGCATTTTGTCTATTATACATGAGAGTTCAAATCATATTTAAATCTTTGATTTCAGCAGAGAGACACCCTGTTTAAATTTATGGAAGCCTTGGTGCTCCTTGGTAAACTGTGGTTCAAATGGCAATTTAATTCTCAGAGCCTTTGCTGTGTGGTGCCGGTAGGTTTCCCTAGGGCCTCTGCTGGTGTGCTGTGAGGTGCAGAAGGTCTGGCTGCTGGGTTTCATTCTGTGGGATGCTAAGAAAATTGTGTCATTTCTCCATGCCTCAGTTTCTTTAAAATAGAAATATAACATCTCTCTGATTGAGTTAATGAAATATTTGCTATAATAAAAGTAAAGGGCTTACCACTCTGTTGGTTACATTGTGATGGATTGGTAAAGATTATCTCTTATTATCAGAATGATTTAGTAGTAGTAATAACAGATATTTTATGTTTTTAGTTTTTAGATTTCACGACCATGAGATATTTTTTAGCTAACCCAGCGTCATGAACTCCTTCCTACTTGGGGTAATAGTCCTGTTGTGTATTGATTAGTGTACGGTAGGGCCCTGCTACTATCCATGGAAAACTGTAGGAAATACACAGACATTTCCTTTCCTTTTCTTCATGGCAACTATACTGTGGTAGGATCAGAGTGAGCATTCAGGCTTGGTTCTTAGAGGCTTGAAAGAGTGATATGAGAATGTAGTATCCAGGTAGAAGAGATACAGATATAGAGATAATGAAACCAACTGCAGCTTTTTCCTTACGCTGAACATGTTAGAATGATCATGACTCTGTTGGGGTGACTATAGCCTGTATTCTTCTTGAAATTCTCTGAAATTGTGATAACTTTTCATTACGTTCACTGCCTGCATAATTTAGTCAGGCACAGTTCCTGCTTTGTATGATAAATCTTGTTTGGTACTCTAATTAAATTTCATGCTGCTCCCTCCTCCTTCCCTGTCATTCAACATCACAGGCCAATTTTCTGATCCTTGAACGTACCACACTTCTTTCAGCCACTGAAACCTGGAAAATACTTCTACCAGAGTACCACTTCCCACAGAGCTGTATATGATTGCTTACATTCAGGTGTCCTCTAAAACGTAAAAATTCCCTGTCCTTGTTTGTAGTACTTAAAGACATATGAAAGTTATTTTAGTATATATTTATGGAAGTGTTTATATTTGCAATTATTTATTAGTCAGCTTTGTAACTTGTTTCTTTTCTTCCTACTAACATATAAGCTCTCTGAGAGCTGGGGCCCAGCGTATCAAGATCACAGCTCTATTCCCTCAAACCTAGAATAACTCCCAAAGTAAGGTTTCTACATGAAATCAAAAATAAGTAAAATAAAGAAGTACACTTGTATGAAAAGTTATACCAGAAGAATCTGCGTAATTGTTGAAAATGAGTATATTTAACTCTTGAGTTTCTAAATATTACTCATTTGTCTTAATATAGATTGCTTTTGTTACATGCTTTCTCTTTTGTGCCCATCTTTGTATACTAATTGTTTATCATTTTATAACCTGGTTTGTTGGATAGCTCGATTCTATAAAGATTTGTTTGAGATAGTACAGAAAGAGTCTCTAGGGTGAGAATGGACTAGATCAAAAGAACTTGAGAATGACAGCTAGGAAGGAGTCAGAAAGATATATCCAAAAGACAAAGTTCATAAAAACCCAAAACTATGAATCTCTTCTGAGAGGATATGAAAAAGTCAGAATGCTCTAATAATGGAAAGAAAGGCTTATTGAAGTTTGAATGGAAAATATAAGTGAGGAAATCTGTTCCCTTCTAACATATTAGAATATTTTTTGCTCTCTTAAGTCACTAGGCTAATCTTTAGCACTGTGATCAACCAGGGGACTTGCTGAGCTATTTTCTAGGAGAGTATTGCCCCCAACTTTATGAAGCCATTCCTTCACTCCAAAGTACTACACCTTTGAATACACTGTCTAATTTCAGTTCAGAAGGTTCACCTAGAATGATCATATATGGATCATAATAGTACATTTGAGAATCATACTCAAGGACAGTCTTCATTCAAGACTGAAAATTCACAACTCATTGTATTTCTTATTCTAAATGTTGATTAGTTAATATGTTGAAAATAATGCTTGAGTGTTTTCCATGAAAATAAATATCAGTATTAAAATAAAATTCATTGGTACTCCAAACTCTCAGGAATATGTCCTCTTGAAACTTAAAGTTTAGAGATATTAAAGTATAAAGAAGTTAAAAATTCAAGGTTTTATTTATTTATTGCCTTTTGCATTGTAGAATTTCAATATGTAAAATTCTAAAGTCAAATTAAGGTACAAATAAATATCAAAATGCCATTCCATAGGAAGGGAAACAAATACTAAGTTTGTAGACTAGAATAGATCAAAAGTTAGCTTTTCTACAGTTTGGAATATGGAACAGTAGGTTAGTGATGCCCATTTAAACCAGGCACTCGTTAAAAGACAGTAACTCTTCAGTATTTTGTAGCACATGGGAGTTTAGTGGCTTTCATTTTAAAAATATTAAATATTCTTTTGCCAAATCATGCAATGCTTGAAAGTCTTATAAAGATTATTTTCCTCTTAATCAAGTTTGTCCCTGAACCTACTAGTCCTATAATTTGTAGCTCTGAGACCTCCTATGATTCCTGTTACCCCCTCTCTTTAATTCTCGCTTCAGCTGGAAATGCTTATCTAGGTCTCTTGTTTATAAATACAGTTATTTGTGCTCTTCCTCTGACACCACTATACTTCTATCTTACGCTGCCTCTGTAGAAACTATCACGAGTCTGGAGTCTCCTCAATATAGTGGATTCTCAGAAGTACCATATAAAATTTTCTTCTCTTCCTCATCAAGATTCTGAAGGAATTGAGAAATAGAATGAGGAAATGTCTATTGATAAACCAAAATCACTATTATTACTGAGTAAGAAAAGTTGAAGTTTTAGCCCCAAATTAGGGAAACTACCCCTGCACACTGCATTCCCACACAGCACTAAAATAACTAGGAAAGTGGAATTCTAACATAAAGAAATGATGCTTGAGGTGATGGATACCCCAAATACCCTGAATTTAATCATTATACATTGTATGCTTGTATCAAAATATCACGTTATCATGGTAAGGGGGGTCATAAAAAAAAAAAGAAAGAAAGAAAGAAAATATCCCATATAACCCATAAATATGTACAACAATTATGTAACCATAAAAATTAAAAGAACAAAAACAAAAATAATACATATCAATTATGTTTTAGGCATTGAGGAACCCTTTCTAATATCCCTAGATAGCTTTTGTGCAAGCTCCAAACCAAAATGTGTAATAAAATGTTTAGCAATCTAAGGTGGCATTTAGCTGGAGTTCAGTGAAAAATTATGTATAAACATATATACACACATATATGAATTATGTATTGTATTGATAGTAACTATAGGAAGTGTTTCCCAAAACACACATAAATCTCAGTAACTGATAAAGATATGTAAAATGGAAATAACTATACTGAGTAGTACAACATGTATTCAAGTGTTCTTATATATACATATATAAATGTACAAACGTATATACATATACATATATGCACAGGTCTATATTAAAATATATGTGTAATATTTCAATGTGTACCATAGATATCTTTATTGTGTTTGATTCCTTTCCTGTGAACTATCTATTCCATACACCTTAAAAAGAAGTTTCACAAAAAAAGCTCTAATCTTAATTTGATCAATAGAATATGATCATTTTCATTTTGTTTTCCTCCATTTCATTGGTTTTAATAACTAATTTAAATTTATAAATCTATGATGCTCACATGTATCAGTGGAAATCTCTGGTAAATATGAATATAAATAGACAAGTAATTTCTATCTTACAATTAATGTGTACATTTCAAGTGGAAATTCCTTTTTTGAGACTTTAGCTTCTTTGAAATTTTTCACTTTCAAAATATGTAAATATGTATATTATTCAAGTAATAATGGTTGTATATTAAAATTTTGCTTCCTTGACTCAGTAATTACTGAAATATTTTCCAAAGTTTTAATAACAATTAAATACTTCTTTTAAAATATAATTTAGATTAATATGTAAATATAGGTGATTACCACAACATAAATAACATAGGTAACAAGCGCTGCATGGAAACCACTTATCTTTATTATATGTCTTTTAACGTGCAGCAAAAATATAAACTTTATTCTCTAGAAGATAAATATTTTATTTATGATAGTGGCCAAATAAGATGTTTACATGAGAAGATAAATTGCTATATGCTTTATATACATGGAGTTGGGGATTATATTTCACTTATCTTTAAAAAAAATTCTTAATTTTTGCTTGACACTAAATTCTTTTATAAATAGCTAGACTTGTAGGGTTAAAACAAAGTAAGTAATAAAATAGCATATGAGTCTTATTCTCAACAAATGTGCCTTAATAAAATTGGTATTTATTTATAGACAACAAATAAATAATTTTAAAACAAACTGCATTGAAATTATTTAAGTAGAGAGCATAAAATTTTGCTGTTGAGAGATGTAAAAGTGATAACAAAGTGTAAATTAAA
The DNA here is from genome assembly GCF_020740605.2 of Lemur catta. NCBI lineage: Eukaryota > Metazoa > Chordata > Mammalia > Primates > Lemuridae > Lemur > Lemur catta. The sequence continues at coordinate 16,316,077 of NC_059139.1, read as the reverse complement.
AATAAATAAAAATGTGATTTAGTTGTTATCATGAATATAATTTGTAACAGTCTGACAAGTGCAATCCTGATAAATATACATAAAAGAGTTGAAAATATTAGCCATAGTTTCTCTTCAGAAATTGCAATTGTGAGCACATATTTTTTGTTTGGATAACTTAATTTAAGAAGACAGGCATGTTTCTTTGAATATAAAAGCTAACCTTTTACAAATGGATTGATGATTCAAGTTAATTTACAATCTTTTTGAAATGATATTATCACAGTGATATATAAACTACAAAGTTAGTTCTCTGAAATTGAATCTGTGCTGGTAGGGATGATAGAACTGATTTAAGTTTTCAGTTTCTACTTTCAATGGAATGTGGTTGCACAGAAAATATATGACCTTCAGCCTTTCATTCTTTCTCTGAGCCTCAGTTTCATTATTTGTCAAAAGGGGTATAATTAATCTAACAAACATCTTTTAATGTAATAATTGCCAATGTTTCTATAAAAATGAATAGTTAATTGTGGTTTAAAAGAATAACTGAGTCAGGTAATGTTTTCCACTGTACACATTGTAAACTATTTTTGCTTTATTCAACGTATTAGCCCTGGGATCTACTCATGTTCGCCCTTGAATAAAGTGAGATACACCTTTACAGTGAGGTATGGCAGTGGACAGAGTGTGAATTAACAAAAGGGTCAAGAGAAAGTGAGGTGAGCCGCACACACTCCCCTCTGTGATCTTGAGAAGAACAGAAATCATTTTGAGATTCACGTTAGGTACATATGTTTCCTTTTTATCTCTTTTTCTATTTTGGGATATTATAACTATATAGGCATTAAAACATTAAGTAACTTTTAAATCCCCACTTGCCCACAATATAACCACCAATGGAGGAAAATGAGGAGAAGATTTCAGAATGAAGAGATTTATTCAGGGAGGACCTAAATTCTACTATAAATTCTGCCAAGCTGTGTTTCTTTTCTTGAGAAGCTTTTGTTCATGTCTTTTGCCCACTTTTTAATAGGGTTGTTTTGTGTGTTCTTGTTGATTGGCTTGAGTTCTTTGTAAATTCTGGATATTCGCCCTTTATTGAATGTACAGCTTGTGAATATTTTCTCCCATTCTGCAGGCTGTCTGTCTATTTGCTCTGTTGATTATTTCCTAAGTTGTGCAGAAACTGTTTAGATAATCAAATCCCATGTATTAATTTTTACAATAGCCATGATTGCCTTAGGGATTTTAGTCATACATTTATTGCCTAGGCCAATATCTAGAAGAGTTTTTTCTACATTTTCTTCTAGAATTCTTACGGTTTCATGCATGACATTTAAGTCTTTTATCCATCTTGAATTAATTTTTGTGAGTGGTAAGAGGTAAAGGTCCTCTTTAATTCTTCTGCACGTGTCTATCCAATTTTCCCAGCACCACTTATTGAATAGGGCTCATTTCCCTAGTGTACATTGTTGTCTGCTTTGTCAAAGATCAGTTGGTTGTAAGTAGATGGTTTTATTAATATATCTGGGTTCTCTGTTCTGTTCCATTGGTCTGTTTCTCTATTTTCATACTAATACCATGCTGTTTTGGTTACTATAGTAGCCTTGTAGTGTAGTCTGGTAATGTGATGCCTTCAGATTTGTTCTTTTTGCTTAAGATGGCTTTGGACATTCGGGCTCTTTTCTGTTTCCAAATGAAGCATAGAATTATTTTTTCTAGATATGTGCAGTATTACATTGATAATTTGGTGGGGATTGCATAGAATTTGTAAATCACTTTGGGTAGTATGGACATTTTAACAATGTTGATTCTACCTACCCATGAGCATGATATATTTCTCCATTGGTTTTATCCTCTGTGACTTCTTTCCTCAGAGTTTCATTGTTCTCTTTGTAGAAATCTTTAACCTCCTTGGTTAAGTATATATCTCTAGGTATTTTATTTTCTTTGTAGCTACTGTGAATGGTATTGAGTCTTTGATTTGACTCTCAGCTTCACTGTTATTTGTATATAGAAATGCTACTGATTGATACACATTGATTTGGTATCCTGAGACTTTGCTGATTTTATCAATCAATTCCAGGAGACTCTTGCTGAAGTCTTTGGAGTTTTCTAGATATAAGATCATGTCATCAGTGAAGAGCAATAGTTTGACTCATCTTTCCTGATTTGGATGCCCTTTATTTCTTTTTCTTGACTGATTGCTCTGGCTAGGACTTCCAGCACTATGCTGAATAAAAGTTGTGACAGTGGAAATCCTTGTCTTAAGACAAATGGCCAATAAACATATGAAAAAAGCTCAACATCACTAATCATCAGGGAAATGCAAACTAAAACCACAATGAGATATCCCTTTTCCCCAGTTAAAATGGCTTTTATTAAAAAGTGCAAAAACAATACATGCTGGCATGGATTCAGAGAGAAAGAAACTCTTATACACTGTTGTGTGGGATTGCAAATTAGTACAACTCCTATGGAAAACAGTATAGCTACTACTCAAAGAACTACAAGTAGACCTACCATTTGATACAGCAATCCCACTACTAGGTATCTACCCAAAGAAATAGAAGACTTTTCAGCAAAAAGACACCTGCACTCAAGTGTATATTGCAGGACAATTCACAATTGCAAAGATGTAGAATTAACTCAAGTGCCTATCAACTGATGAATGAATTAATAAAATGTGATATATATATATATGTGTGTATGTGTGTATATATATATACACACACACACACACACCATGGAGTACAACTCAATCATAAAAACGATGAATTAATACCTTTGCAATAATCTGGATGAAACTGGAGACCATTCTCCCAAGTGAAATATCTCCAGAACGGAAAAACAAACAGCATATGTACTCACTATTAAATTGGAACTAACCAATAAGCACACATGTTCACAGAGAGACATAAAACTCAGTGGAAATCAACCAGAAGGAAAGGGGAAGGAGGAGAGGGGCTAAAGCTTACCTAATGGGTACAATGAACACTATTTGGATGATAGGACTTTAGCATTACAAAAGCAATCCATGTAACCTAAAACATTTGTACTCTCTTAATATTTTTATATCAAAAAAATTCTGCCCAAATCCCCAGCTGATTCCAGGATATATTCAAAGAGGACAAATTTCAGTGGAAAAAAATTGAATTTATATTTCAGTACTACACACTACAGGGGAGACAAAATTTAATTTCAGAAATGTTAATTATTAAAAAATATATATGATAGCTTAATGGATATTTATTCATTCTATCTTTACTATGATTCCATATAAAATAAAATATTGATACTTCTTGTATGACAATACATGAAGGTTAGGCAGTTGTGATATTTATTTTAAGGATCACATAAAGATCTAAAATTACAGAATATTAAAAACACCTCAACCAAAGGCAACAACAATGGATTTTTATACAGAATCTCAATAATATTTTTTAGTTTTGTTTCTACTTTTACAGAGCAAATAATTTTCCTATGAGGAAAATAATTTCAAAATATAAAACCAAATCGGCCGGGTGCGGTGGCTCACGCCTGTAATCCTAGCACTCTGGGAGGCTGAGGCAGGCGGATTGTTTGAGCTCAGGAGTTCTAGACCAGCCTGAGCAAGAGCGAGACCCCATCTCTACTAAAAATAGAAAGAAATTATCTGGCCAACTAAAAAAATATATAGAAAAAATTAGCCGGGCATGGTGACGCATGCCTGTAGTCCCAGCTACTCAGGAGGCTGAGGCAGGAGGATTGCTTAAGCCCAGGAGTTTGAGGTTGCTGTGAGCTAGGCTGACGCCACGGCACTCACTCTAGCCTGGGCAACAAAGTGAGACTCTGTCTCAAAAAAAAAATAAAAAAATAAAAAAAATAAAACCAAATCACTTGCCCAATAACCGTAAATGCATCTCTGACTTCTCCTTTTACATGTGTAAGCTATATTTTTATCATTTAAACTGTAATCAAATTCGAAAAATTTAATAAGCTGGACAATTTTATCATCTTTATATTACTTCAAGAATCAGATTCAAAGGACAATGCTTCATTTTGGTTTACAATTTGACTGGTATCAAATATGATATTTGAAAATTCTGTGGTATAAGAAGTAATTATTAATTAAATTATCAAAGCCATTCTCTGTATGCAGGTGTGTATATGCGGGTGTGTGTGGGTGTGTGTGGTGAGTGTGCTTCCATTCTAGAACATCTAAACGTTACTCTCTTTTGGGCTCAATGTAATTTAATTTCCCCACTTTGTGTAAGTCTCAAATTCAATCCATATGGGTCATTACTGATGAAAGGCAGAGTGCTCACTTCCTAAGTTTGAAGAGTGCATGGGCATTGTGCTACATAGGCAAAGCTCTAGCTTTACCCACGTTACTCAAAAACCGGAGACCATGTCTAATATGAGGTATTCTCTTTTATTTCTTCAGACATGGATACCAAGATTAAGGCTGATGCCTCTATATAATGATAAGGCATAGCCTCAAATTCTCTTTGATAGCTATCTGCTAGAAATTCAATATCTATGATTTTAGTATTCTAGGAAAAATTTAGACTTGCCAAGCATCTATGGTCTAAATTCCTGTGAGGTACTACTTTTCTCAACTTATAAAATAGAATATATAAATTTAAAAATTTCAACTGATAGTAGGGATTTGATTGTAAAGCCAGGAGAGACAATATCAAATTTTCTCAAAGAGTTAGCTGTATTTTTGTCACATATTCATCATAAAGGGATTTGGGAAATCCACCTCATTATCTTTTATTTAACTTCTTGGTTGTATAACTAAATATACTGAGAGTATAGGAAGAATATATATTGTATCACAGATTTTTGAACTGACAGGAAAGTTATAAGTTTCAATCTAAATCCTCCTTTTAAATAACGTTTCAAGACAAAAGTTAGGGGAAATAACATTTGTAAATGAGATGTTTTATAATGAAATAGTTTTAAAATATTATAGTTATTAATAGCCATCTTTGAAAAATATCATTAGTTATTTTAATAAGAAAACGTTTTTCTTTTTATAGTACAGCAACTTCGTGAGAAAAATAAGAAAGACAAAATGAGTAATGTTATCAGGTCTATTTTCTGTGAGAAGATGAATATTTGTGGTTTTTTTGGTGAAGGAACTCAATTGCCTAAAGATTTATGAGTCATGGAGCAATGTAAGAGGGTCTCTGAAGACGCACTAATAATAATACTTACATAAATCTATATTCCGGCATCCTAGTGGATCTTTTATCTAAAAAGTTCAGGTAAGAAGTTGGAAAATTTAATAGCACTAACTCCATCTTTAAACAATTTGAAATCTACAATAATACTTTATTCTTATGGATTATTTTATCACAACGATAGTATGAGAATAAATCTGGACAGTATGCACTGTGGGAAATATAGAAGGCATTTTTAAAGCTCCCTTCCATCTTTCTCAAAAATCTCCCTTTAAATCATCACACTGACTATCCTGAATTCATTTGTTTTAAAAAGCAAGTGCTCAGTGGTTTGAATTTTCAATAAATCAATGGCTTATTTGAAGAACTCAAGTGCAATTAGTGAGTTTAATGAACTTCCTGAGCAATCTATGTGGTGAAAACATTCTTGAACACTTTAGTCAAATGAACATTTTACGTCTGTATTTATAAGCTCAGAGACTGGTGACAAAATTTGAAATAAAAAATGATTGTTCAGCCTATCCATGTTCTCTATATGCATAAATTTGACACTAATTGCAAATATATTCTATAACAAAATTTCAAAACCTATCTTTTAAAAAGTAGTAAGGACTACACAACTATTCCTATGCTTAGCTTATTTTTCCTGTCAACAGCTGTCTACTCTTTCCACTGCTACTGTTAGGAATATATCCACTACTGTTCCAATAGTACATTAACTACATCTAGCTTCACATGACTCTGTAGAGTAGTTATTTAAAAACATTATTTTCAAATAGCTAAAAGAGTAAAATTAGACTGTTTCTAACACAAAGAAATGATAAATACCTGACGTGATGGATACCCCAATTAGCCTGATTTGATTAATTCACATTGTATGCCTGTATCAAAACATCACATGTACCCTATAAATACATAAAACTATTATGTACCCCTAATAATAAAAAATAAATTTTAAAATCACATTAATTTCATGGAACTCCTTTTAGTATGCACAACTTCTGAAGTCTAAAAATATAGCTACATACTTTTAGCTGTATTTTGTAAAGTTATGACTATGAAATCTGTAACTTTGCTAAAATATGATTCCTGAATTCCAACATTAAATATTATTTTTACTTATTATATATAATCCCATAGGAAAGTTAAGCTTAATAATATGCAAACCTAACTCACCAACCACTTTACCCTAGCTTTCTCTAAATTATGATTTAAGGCATGACATCACCATTTGTCACTTGCTCAAATTAGAAACACAGACCTCTTGCTAGATCCTCTCCTCTGCTTGACCTATCTTAAAGCAAAAACAAAGATTTTCTAATTCTATTTCCTAAATACTCAGCCCCCCTTTCTATACTCACATATAATTTTTGATTAATCAACTTATCATCTCTTTACTGAACTCTTGCAATCATTCTTAACTCTAGGATAATCTCCCTCAAAATCATCCATTTTTTTTGTTCTGCTATTCATATACATCTACTTAGATGCAAAACTCTTGAAGATAGAAACCTGTCTTTTATGAACAAATCTTTAGTATGTAATAAAATTCTACAAATACAATTGGTAAATACAAAGTATTTTAATGGTTAAACTAAATAAAGTGTAAATCAAAGGTAATAGTGAGAAAGAATAAATGAATGAGGTATGAATCAGAATCCTTTATCATGATATTGGAATGAGGATATTTTCTGCCATTTCATTTATATTCAAGATCAAACTTTTATGTATTTAAGGTCTTGCTCTTGATCTCACATTCCCTATTTTAGGACAGATAGTTGTACTAGCTTCTTAATATAGTAAATATAATAAAATTTTATTTCCAATTTTCCATGGAAGGAAAAGCAACATGATTTAACATACATTATTCATCTCACAAATATGACTCAAATACCCTCAATTTGTAAGGGAATTTATATCAGCTAAATGTAAGATGTTGATTACTGTTAGATATTTATTATATACTTTGATGGCAATTTTGAATATGAGAGTGTACATATTCATGTTCATATTTAATTTATACAATATGCATAAAGTCCATGAATGTATAAATGCAATTCTTTAAATAAAAATGGGCCTTTTATTTTCTTTATGTATTCAATTTATTATATCTTTTTATCCTGAAATATATTATATCCTAAAATTATAAATTATATATAAAAACAGATATGTGTGTATATATATATCAACATATTATATATATGTGAATGATATGTTTACTATAGCTAGACAATCTTCCAGAGCAGAAAATTGATCTTCAAACCAATTTTGTCTGTGTGTATAATGTTTAGTCATGAAACTCTTTGTTTAAACAGAATCTTACTTGAAAGACCAACATGGAACTATCCAATTAAAAAAAAAAAAAAAAAACAGACATGCTCTGTTTGAAATGGAGGTCAAAAGCTCGGAGCTACATCTTCCAAGAGCACAATTTACAATTCACTGTTTAACAAATAAGGGAAAATGCAGGTGCTGTTAAAATATCTGCATTTTCAATAAATTAGGACACCCACACGGTTTAGGTCTCCAGTGCCTACTCTGTTTTTGTTTCAAGTTGTTTTAGGTTTATTACCCATGGGTTGAGTTAATTGTTTGAAGAAGACATTTCTGATTGCTTTAGAAAGCCAGGAATTGGGTAGTAGCATTAAAAGGATTATGTCGATAAAATTACAGCCTAACGGTAATTTTAAATTTTTTGTCTCAATAACAAAAATATATATTCTGTATCACTCTTTTATGGAGGTGTATGTTAATTTTCTTATGATAAAGAATTAATTTTACTATATATGTAACAGTTATGAAAGCCATCTTTCATTATATGTCTTATACAAAATAAAATTAAAATGATAAATATAACTTTTATTGCTGTAAAAATGTATTTTGGTTAAAAGCTAAATATACACATACAAATACTGTAAATGTTTCAGTATCTTTCTTTTTGTAAGGAATGAGTATTTGATGGTTTCAGGAAAGATAACATTTAAATAATGCTCCGAAAATAATTTAAAAGTTAATCTATCTTTTTCTTTCTTTTTTCTTCCTTTCTCTTTCTCTCTCTCTTTCTTTCTATCTCTTTCTTTCTCTGTCTCTTTCTGTCTCTCTCTTTCTTTCTTGTTTTTTTTTTTTTTTTCTTTGAGACAGTCTCAGTTCTATTGCCCAGCTTGAACTGGGATGCAGTATTACAATCATAGCTAACTTCAGCCTATTCAGCCTTGAAGTCCTGGGCTCAAGTGATTCTTCTCCCTCAGCCTCCCGAGTAGCTAGGACTACAGGCACATGCCACCATACATGGCTATTTTTATTATTACTATTTTTTGTACAGAATGGGTCTTGCTAAGTTGCCAAGGAACTTTGTGGCAACTTCGTGGTCTCGAAATCCTGGCCTCAAGCAATCCTACTACCTTGGCCTCCCAAAGTGTTGAGATTACATTCCCGAGCCACTGTGCCAGGCCATATCTATTTCTTAAGAAATTAATTTTCTTAAAAATATTTTAAGAATGTCTATTATTCCAACCTCTGTGTATTTAAGAAGTTACATTTCTTCTAATAAAAAAAATTTATATTTTTAAAAATTTTTGGATGGATTATAATCTAGAAGATTATTTTTAAGGCCAGAAAATTTACTAATTTAATTACTGCCATATTAAATTATAGATTACATATAAATTGATGTGTAGTTTTAAAAATGTATTATGAAATATGTCATATTTGTGTTAATATACACACATATAACTAAAAGGTGTTATTGCATGCAATCTTAAAAGATAGAGCAACCCAAATTGCATATGTCATATCTATCTTTATGTACAAATATTAATAGCTTATGTGATAAATGTGTACCTAATGTATACATAAAATTAATTATAAAATGTGACACATAAACACCTATAAAAATAGAACTAAAATAGCACAGAAGCAACCATAGTTATCCCTGTTGCTTGCACCAGATGGAGGTGATAAAATCTTTTATTTTTATTGGTGATTATTGCATTTTTATTGTGGATTTCACAAACTACCATGTGTACATTGATACACAAAATGCACACATAACATAACTTTTGCAAATTGTAAAAGTTACAGTGCTGGTAAACTTGTATATCTTATATGCAAACATGGTACTGGCACTGACATATGGTGGTCATTCAAAAATGTTTGATATCCCAGTACAAGGGTGGGGAATATTTTCATGTTGGAAGTCCACATTAATTTAGCTGTAAGCATATAAGGCTGCATTCAAGAAACTCCAATTAGATATACTTAAAAATGTATATTATTTTATAAAAATCTTAATAATTTCACAAAATGAAAACTATTTGTTAACTTTAAATTTAACTAACTTTTTAATTACTTCATTGTGTCTTTTCTTTGTAAAGCACTTGAATATTTGGTTGTAGCGTGGAGGTTCGCAGTTTCAGTTGATCCTCTAGATGGGTAGTCATTGTTTGATGCTAAGAAAGATCCAATTGAAATAAGGGAAAATGCAGCAGCAAAATACCCACACCTTCAGCAACATGCCCCCAAAATGCTTTCTTGCTTTTTAACTATTTGTTTGTTGTTGTGAATCTGCTTTCTCCTACCTAACCCAAATCAAGATGCCCTTAAGGTCACAAATGACTGAGGTAATAATATCTTATATTTTTATTATTTTTCCTTCTTTTTTGGCATGTACAGTTATGCACTGCTTAACGACGGGGATATGTGCTGAGAAATGTGTCATTAGGCAATTTTATAGTGTGAACTCGTAGATTCTACTTACACAGATGTAGGTGGTAGACCCTACTACACAGCTAGGCTATATCCTATAGCCTATTGCCCCTAGGCTACAAACCTGTACGTTATGTTATTGTACTGAATACTGTAGGCAATTGTAATACAATGGTAAGCATTTTTGTATCCGAACATGTCTAAACATAGAAAAGGTACAGTAAAAATGCAGTACAAAAGGTAAAAATAGTACACCTATATAGGGCACTTACCATGAATGGGCCTTGAAGGGCTGGAGGTTGCTGTGTGTGAGTCAGTGAGTGAGTGGTGAGTGAATGTGAAGGCCTAAGTCATTACTGTAGACTTTATAAATATAGTACACTTAGCCTACACTAAATTTATAAAAAGTATTCTCTTCTTCAAAAATAAATTAACCTCAGTTTACTGTAACTTTTTTATTTTATAAACTTTTCAATTTTTTAACTTTTTGGCTTTTTTATAATAGTACTTAGCTTAAAACACATACGCATTGTCCAGCAGCACAAAAATATTTTCCTTATATCTTTATTATATAAACTTTTTTCTATTCTCAAATTACTTTTTTATTATTATTTTTTACTATTTAAATTTTTTTTGTTAAAAATTAAGACATAAACACACACATTGGCCTTGAACTATACAGGGTCAGGATCATCAACATCACTTTCTTCTACCTCCATGTCTTGTCCCACTGGATGATCTTCAGAGGCAGTAAAGCATGGGACTTTTTCCTGTAACAATGCCTTCTTCTGGAAAACCTTCTGAAGGATGTACCTGAGGCTGTTTTACAGTTAACTATTTTTCTTAATAATTAGAAGGAGTACTCTCTAAAAAAATCATAGGAATTATAGTATACTAAATACATAAATCCATAATGTAGTGATTTATTATCATTATCAAGGATTATACACTGTATGTAATTGTATGTGCTACACTTTCATACAACTGGTAGTGCAGTGGGCTTGTTTACACCGGCATCATCAAAAACAGGTGAGTTATGCACTACACTACAATGTTATGACAGCTATGAGTTACTAAGCCATAGAAATTTTTCAGCTCCATTAAACTACTAAGGGATGACTGCAGTTGCATGCTATTTCAGTTGATTGTATAAAAATATATCTTTGCTTTTTTGTATTCTTTATATGTATATGTGCTTAAAGAGTATATTGTTTGATTTTGTTCATAATCAAACTTTATAAAAGAGGCTTTATTGTTGATAAATTGTTGTATCATTTCCTTTTATTGATTTACTACTATATTTAGGAGATTCTTCAGTGTGGATCCTTTTAATCCAAGGTAATTTAATGTCACTGCTGTAAAGTACTCAAATGTATTTAGCTTTTTTCCCCTGTGGATTGATATTTACATTGTTTGCAGAGTTTTGCTCTTAAAATCAGTGTTATCAGCGGTAATCTTGATTATGTTATATCATGTGCATATGCAGGAGTTTATGTGGGATATATTTCTGGGTTTGGAATAACTGAGCAAAGGGTCCTATTAAATGATAAAGATGTCTTTTCAGATTAACTAGTTTCATAACCTTTGATGAGCTGCTTAACCGCTTTCTGTTACAGTTTTCACATCTATCAAATAGAGATAATTAAAATAGCAGATGCACAGTTTTTCACGAGCACTAAAGGTTATGGATCATCAGTTATCATAATTAGGTATTCAATGAACTTTAGTGATAATAATATTATTTTATTATGTAATTTTCACATATCAATAATATAATTATAACTATTACATAAATGCCTATTATCTATAGCATATTAAATACAATAATTATATAACAATGATAAATAATTCACTGTTATTATATGATTATATTTTTATAATTTACTATTATTCTACTTGGAACCAGTGATTGTTATATGATTGTTATATGTTATATGAGTTATAATTCTTTTTTTTCTTGCATGGATACTAACTCTGTGCCCCTGCATCTGTTAATGATGTGTCAGTCCTCCTTACCCCATGATCTGCAGTGCTACCATTATAATTTTTCAATTTTTTTAATGCACATCTGTTTTTGTGCTCTATACTTGCATCCATTATCTATTTCTCTTTCTATTAATTAATTTTGTGTTTAGTATCTTCCAATATGATGGTGTTATTTTTGCCATAAAAGATAAGTGATATTTAATTTAATTTCTTGATATTTTATATTTAAACTACTGTGAATAATACACAATTTAAAATAATGAACTTATTTCTAAAAACATTTCTGAGCTTTCTTATGTGTCCTGATAGTTTTCATCCTAGGCTTCCTTTCAAGAAACCTGTATTATTTGTGAATAGGAGTGGCTTTTCTTTTTCCTTTCTTGTTTGTATGCATTTTATTTCATTTTCTTGTCTAACTTTGCAGACTAGGCCCTCAGGTACACTGCCAAATGGAAATAATGATAATATCTTATTTCTGATTACAAATGGAATGTTCTAAACCATCCTCTATTAAATTAGCTGTAGGTTTGTGGAAATTATCCTTCATAAGAACAAAAGTGTTTCTTTGTATTCTCAGGTTGCTGAACATATCTAAAATAAATAGATATTGAAATTTATTGTTTTCTATCCTTCTGTTATGATAATATTTTTCTTTTAATCAGATAGCATGGTGAACTAAATTTCTAATTATCCGAATAGTAAACAAAACTTCCATCCTTGGGGTAAAATCAACTGGAAATGATGAATTTTCTCCTTATACAGTACTATTAACAGATGCATTTAGCTACTATTTTTGTATAGCAATTTTCCATTTATGCTTTACATAAGATTAGCCTACAAATTTCCTACCCTGTATGTTTTTTGTATCAAAATTATGCCTACTTCACAAAGTGATCTTGAAATGTTCCTCTTTTTTTCTAATATTAGAAGTGATTTTTATACATTTGGAATAAAGCATTTATCTTTAGTTAGAAAGTACTTTTCTTAGGAAAATGCTTCTTGAGATGTGGGATGTTTCTATTTTCAAATTTATAAGAGTAAGGTTAAACATGTTCAAATATTTTCTATCATTAGTTAATTTTTTGGTTGGCTTGTTCAATCTTCTTCTGGGGGAGATTTTTAATGCTTATCTGACACTAATTTGTGTGCATCCTTGGATATTTTTGCTTCCTAATTATTCCAAATCTGTCCACGTTTGGATATGGAGGAGTTATCTAATTATGTGTCTGGGATTCTGCTTTCTGTGGGCCAAATAAGGAGCCTGACGAAGCACTTTTAGAAATGGTTGTTTAGAAGAATCTTGTTTAATTTTCTAATATTTGTGCATTTCCAGTATTTCATTTTTGTTATTGATATATAATTTTATTATGTTGTGGCTAAAGATCATTCTCTGCATAATTTCAATGACTTTAAATTTTAGAGTGCTATGTTATGACTTTGTCTATTTTGATGTTTTATTAATCCTTGTATGTACATTTAGGAAAAAAAGTGTTTACTCTGTAGTTTATGGGTGTGAATTTTTATAAATGTCACCTGGAGCAAGCTATTGAAATGATTGCTCTATTCTTCCATATCTTCTTGATTATCTATCTACTAGTTCTATCAATTATACCATAGAAAGAGGAATATTTTGAACTACAGCCATAATTGTGAATTTGTCTATTTCTCTTAACCTTTGTTTCATGAACTTTGAAGTTCTATTATTTGGCTCATACATATTGAAGATTGTGAAGTGTTCTGTATGATTTAACTTCTTTATTGTTATGATAAGGGCAACAGAGGCTATTCTTTGCCCCTTGGAATTGTGTTCACCCAATTTTGTTAACCCTGCAGCCCTTTTGTAGAAGTTTTGCATTTTGAGCAAAATGCCTCCTGAGCAACCCACTGCCCTAGCTATTTACTATTCAGTTTTTGTGTTAGCCAACAGTGTAACACATCACATCACATTTCATTGTCTCTTCCCCTGTCTTTACTCTTGACTTCTCACTCTTACTACCCTGGGTTAGAAACTTGCAATTAAGTGATCAGAATTTGAATCCTGCCTCAGATTCTCCTTTCTAGAGAAACTGGCCTTATACAAACCACTTAAAGAAATCCCTGGCATAAGGACTCTGCTCTAGTATTTTCATTTTCTAATATTTTTAATCTCTGTGTATTTGTGTTATTACTTAAATTACCAAAAGCCTGTTACCTGTTCCTGATGCTAAATTTAAAAAATGAGAATAAGTGGGTTGAGGAGAAAGGAAAAGATTTATTATTTTGCCAGCAAATGAGGAGGATGGCAGACTCTTGTCATAAAGAACCACCATCCTCCTGTTTGAAGGAGTTTAGGCTCTTCTATAGGTACACAGTCCTTTAGTTAATGCAAGGTCTTCACGACCAGTGCCCCACACTGTTCCCAACCAGAGGCCCTGGTGGATCAGTTGTTCTTCCCCTGATCTAATCTTGCAGTTTCTCCACAATTTGTCTTGTGACCATTGAGCCATCCCCTGCAGTGAGAAGAAAACAAACAAATCAACACAAACAGACTTGCAAATTAAGCTTCCTAGGATCCTTACATTGTTGCTATGAGATTACAGTAGCCCTTTGGCTTAATTAATTTTTAACCCTGTAACACTTATATTATTACTATTTGATAGACAAATTAACAATATATTATCTATACAGTTAACTGAAAGGGTATGAAGTTCATACACAGGGGGAGAAAGATTTCTCACACAGCGATAAGGATATACAGTAGTAGAAGTTTATTTATTTTTCCTAGAAATAAAGAAAAAAAGAGAGAGAGAGAGAGTGCAAAAGAGTAAGAGAAGGAGGGAATGGCCATGGAACACAGAAGAAGGAATAGAAAATGCCAGGCAACTGAGAAAAAGCTGCTTGGAGTTTCAAAGTGTAAAAATGGCTTTTTTTTTTTTTCACTTTCTGCCTTTGCAGGCTGATAACAGAAGAGGTGGTGAATCTGTTGCAGGTGTTCTTTATTTTGTCTTTTCTTGTGAGGCCAGGTTATCGGAGCCCTTGGAATCTGTTAAAATCTGTCAGAAACTGAGGCAGAGAGCTGGAGCAGAGAGTTTGCACCCCTACTTAGAGCTCTTCAAGGCTGAGAAAGAACTCTTAGAGATAACAAGTTAGGCCACAGTTACTGTAATTAAACAAAATAAAGGGGATAGTTGTATTGTGAGTTTTCTCTTCAAAGTGGCAATTATGTTCTGTGAGTTTATCTCCCTTACATTCTCTTTGATAGTTTATTTTTCCTCTGTTAGATAGGTTGTTAGTAAGGTCACCTTTCACTGACTCTTTATTTTTTCATTTCATCTGTATATCAAACCTATTTTCTGGAATACTTTTCATTCTTGCTGATGTATATGTTTAAAAAATTGTCTTTGTATATATGTGCGCTCTTGTATCCCCATGTGAGTGTGGGTCTAATGATTTACTGGTTGTACAATCTTTCCTGTTTGAATGAAAGTGTCATTTCATTCCTTGAGTTAATTATTTCTAGAAAAGTTTATGTTTTGATTTTTTTAAGTAATAATAGATTACCTTATACGTGAACATATTCTCCCAAATTTCAGGAATTAACCTCTAAATCTATTATCCCTTGATTCATTTCAAATTTGTGTAATTTTGTTTTCTCTTTATCCTTTCCACTCCTCAATGGACCTTATATTTATTAATTGTACTAGTTTTTTCGATTATAATATTATTTCTATATTTGGTGCTTTCCACTCTTATCTAAATCAATTCATACATTCCATCATACTTTGTAAAAATTCTTGAGTCAAATACACATCTTTATCATTATTTACAATACACTAAAATATTTGTAATATATATTTCCCTTTGGTATAGCATTTGCTGAAATATGTAATATATGGAATTAATTTTCTTTATTTTCAGTAATTTAAACTTAGATCCTTGAAGGACAAAGTGCTTCAGTATTCACATCATTGTCTAATATTTGTATCAGTTATCTATTTCTATGTAACAAACTGACTTAAAATGAAATGGCTTAAAAATTTACATTTATTTAATTCAAATTGTGTGGGTCAGAAAATGGGGTGTGTTGTAGTTGGGCAGTTCTTTGGGTTAATATAAGATCCCTCATACCACTGAGACCAGCTGCAAGTTAGCAGGATGCTGTGCTCCTGGGGGTCAGTTGGGTATTGCTGGATGGTTTGGGGAGGGAGCCTGGGCAGTAGGACTCACCACCTGGGAGTAATAGCAAGTTTTGTTGTTATTATTATTCTTTTTTTTTTTTTTTGCAGAATGCCTACCACAACACTTTAGTTCTAATATCTAGTTTAATTCAGTTATATTCAGGTAAAATATCTTAAATCACTACTCCTTAAGTGGTTCTTTGTAGGCAAGGATCTGGTCATTAATTTTTGAAGCTGATGCCTTTTTTTCACTAAGAGTTAAAAAATGTATGTTTTTAAACTAGAACACATTTATGTAAAAATTGCATAGAGTAGAAAGTGAAAATTCACTGTAATACCTTTTTTCAGAGGAAAAATAACAAAACCTTGTTTCTGGAAAATGTTCAAAATGACTTTGTTTTAAATTGCTTTAACCCCAGCGTATATTGAACCACTATTTAGTGAGCCATCCTAAGTCACCCCCAAGGGGTGAAACCATAAAGTTTCAAGTCCAGGATCTTGTGACAATCTCTACATTATGCCTGAGATTAATTTACTAAAACATGTGTGTGAACTCACCCACAAACAAAAGTATAAAGTAAGTAAATACAAAACAGGTATTTTTAAAAATATATAATTAATGAAAAAGTTTTAGCACATTTTCTCAAGGTAATGGGAAAGTCAGGAATAAAAAGTAAGATCGAGGTCATCTTTTCTACTCACTGATGATAAGCAACACTATATGGTATACTCCTTGAGAAAATATTTCTTCATAAGGACACTACAAAGAATATTTTTTGTTGTTGTCTTGAGGGTTGTAAGGATGAGGACTTAGCGATCATGGCAAATAATACTAATGGAGATTCAAATTTGGAAAATCATTGGCTTATCAAAGGGAATTCTTTTTTTTTTTTTTTAGAGACAGGGTCTTGCTACATTACCTAGGGTGGAGTACACTGGCCTTTCACAGGAGTGATCATAGCTTACTACAGCTTGAACTCCTGGGCTCAAGCCACCCTCCTACCTCAGTTCCCTAAATAGCTAGGACTCCAAGCTCTTATCACTGCACTTGACTGGATTTTTTAAATCAGATCTAAGCACCTTAAAAAGAAATTATGAATCAAGTTAATTTATATGGAACTTTGACCACAAATAAAGTTGTATACTCTTAATTCAGTAGTTACTGATCTATTTTAGTATTTCAGGCAGATAAATCAATTAAATAGAGTAGGTTTTTAGTTTAATGAATCTGGCTGTCTTATGCAAGATTTATTCAAATGGGAAAGTTATAAAAAAAAAAAGGCTCATTATGGAAATTCCAGATCACAAAAAGTAAGGATGTATATTACAATAGAGAGTGACAGTGAGGCTAAATGAAGAAAAAATGAATATGCTACATATAGAAAATTAAGGCCAGGCACGGTGGCTCATGCCTGTAATCCTAGCACTCTGGGAGGCCAAGGCAGGAGGATTGTTTGAGCTCAGGAGTTCGAGACCAGCCTGAGCAAGAGCGAGACCCCGTCTCTACTAAAAATAGAAAGAAATTAGCCAAACAACTAAAAACAGAAAAAATTAGTCAGGCATGGTGGTGCGTGCCTGTAGTCCCATCTACCCGGGAGGCTGAGGCAGGCGGATAGCTTGAGCCCAGGAGTTGGAGGTTGCTGTGAGCTAGGCTGACATCATGGCACCCTAGCCCAGGCAAGAGAGTGAGACTCTGTCTCCAAAAAAAAAAAAGAAAATTAAAATTTTCTTAATTTTAATACTCATTATGAATTTAGAATTTTGAAGAAGTGAGTACAGAATATGAAAAAGGAGACATTTCGAGAAGAGGGAGCATTCAACAGAGAGAAGAATCATCAAGCTTATAAAATATTTTGTATGTTTAATAATTGATTACCCTTTTTGTAATTCTATATAACTTATTCTGCCATATTTTGTTTTTAATAATGCTAAGCCTCAAAAATATTTATGTAGAATATGCTGACATCCCTATCTTCTCTTATATCTCCATAACTCTATAATAATAGTTGTTATGGTGTATACCAAGTATTGGATTATTACTATCATCCTACTTGACTATAAATTCTTAAAGGTAAGGATACATGTCTTAAATGTTTTTGTAACATAGTAGATTTTATTAAATGAATTAATAAATGGATAGATGATAGACAAATAGAAGATAAATGGAATTATTTCAGCAAGCCATAACTTAAACAGGTGAAGACTAAAATATTGCATATTTTCATATGTTTCCAATTTTATTTTCATATTCAAATAAAAAGAATTCATTACATTATTGCCAGGAAGTTCAGGGAGAAAAATGTTCATGTGAGTGTAAATATACTTTTAATCCTCAAAGAAAGAATGGTATTTTTGCACTGAAAAATGATCATTAAAAATAACAATTTCTAAGGAATTCAAATTTCAGCAAAGATGTCTGATAAGTAAATATCTGAAATGCTTATTTTTCTTGAATTAGTTTTATTAACAATATTCTCAGTTGAAATATTATATCTTCTAAAATCTATTAATAGATGAGTAGACAAATGTCAAGGTAAATTGCATAATTTTCTGCAATCCAGTCTCATTTATCACCACAATTCCATACATCAGATCCTTTATCTTTATCATACATTTCATCACCTGAACACACCCTATTTGTTGAAAATATTGTTTGCATTTTTATTCCCAGGTAGTTCTTTCTCCCTTCTTCATCTGATAAAAGTCTGCTTATCTTACTATGTTCAGTTCAAATATCACTCCCTCTGTGAAGGCATCCCTACCATTCTTTAACTCAGTTATGTGAATTCTTGTTTTATTGGCATACCTCTAGTATATTGCCTACCCTATTGTAGAATATATCAATTTTATACATGTATTTTCTTTACCCTATATCCAACCATTTTTAAAGCAGGAAGGTGTTTTTCTTCATTTTATATTTAGAGATTCCAACTCACAATCTTGTTAGAATTAGTCAAAAAATACCTTAAAAGTTGCATAATCTGGAATAGATTAGGCTTTACTGCTGTAACAACCACCTAAATATCTCAGTGACCACATGTTGACTTACTGTGAGTTAGCACAGGCACTCTGCTCCAAATTTTTTATAATGATGAAGACTTCCATGGTGACATATGCTTTCAGTATTGCAGAGGCAAGGGAAACCACAGGCTGACTCTTGAAACTGAGGAATCTCACTTCCAATGACATTAATACAGACTAGATTTGATTATGCAGATTATATATTGGGATTTCTTTTTATTTATATTGTATATTTTTATTATACATCATTATAAGTTGAGGGGTACTGTGTAGATCATTTAGCAAATTTTGGAAAAAATAAATAAATGAATAAAATATTCATAGGGTAATATGAAGCTTTGAACAAAGGGCACAGACTTTTATTTTATCTTGTGACTGAATTGTCCATTAATCTGTCTTTACCAAGGGTTAAATAAAATGCACCTACTCGTTGTATATTTTCTAAATGTGCTTATTCCTAATGCATAATGAAGAAATTTATATTGTCTCTTCTTAAGGATTCAAAACTAAACGGTAGCTTATGTTACAAGTGAATTATCATGAGAAATAATTTTTGATTCATGAGTTTATGAATGTTGATAATAAGGATAACACACACACTAATTTCTCTGCTAATTCCAAATAAAGATCTCAGCATTATATTTCTGTGCAGCAAATGGTCTACTCCTAAAAATGCAAATAATTGAGGTTTATTGAAAATAGCAGATTTGATATGGGGTTAGAGTCTGCTTTCTCTTGATGGCACTTTCTTGCTGTGTTCTTACATGGCTAATGGGGCAAAATAGGCCTCTTTTATAAAGGTATTAATCTTATTCATGAAGGCTCTGTCCTCATGACCTAAAAACTTCCCAGAGGTCCCACCTACTAATACATTGGGTTAGGATCTCAACTTATGAATTTTTAGGGGAACATAAACTTTCACACTACAGCAAGAGTATCACATGGTTTTCTTTGCAATTAAATAAAGTAATAAATCAATAAGGCAATATGCAGTAGATATGCAATCATTGGAACAGTAGGTCACTTGAAAAGATACCTACATTAAACTTGGAAGATACTTAGCCATAGTGACTTCATGCCTCTGAAGTTGCTACATGCTATTATTGCACTACTTATTCTGTAGCTCTTTGAGCAACTGGGCTCTCAAACATATAATACACACTTATCTGAAGTCTCACTCAAATTCAAGCATCATAAAAAAGTTTTTAAAACATCAGATATAGAATACTGCAATATAGGGCTTCTGAACTCAGATCACTTAGGTTTTGGCTGCCTTGATTTTGGTCTCTAAACTTTAACTCAGCAGCCAATCTGTAGCTATACATTTTTCATTAACTTTCAATTCTCTTAGATTTTTAAAGTAACTTAGTAAATATGACTTACAGTAAATACAAAAACAAAACAAAAACACTAGCAACATTGAATATGAAAGGAAAACTATTGGGTTAGTTAGGTTTCTCCAGAAAAACAGTGCAATAGGTAGTGTGTAGCGTGTGTGTGTGTTTGTGTATGTTGTGTGTGTGTGTGTGAAAGAGAGAGAAAAAGATTGACTTACTGGGACGAATTTGCTCACGAGCCAATCAAGTTCCAAGTTCCAGTGTGAGTCCAAAAGCCTGAGATTCAGAACTCATGGTGTGAACTCAGCCTGAATATTAGCAGACTCAAGACCCAGGAATAGCTAACGTTTTAGTTCTGGTCCGAAGGCAGGAAAAAAAAAAAAAAAAAACAACACAGTTTAAACCAGAAGATACATTGGTGGCCTACTGCTTCTAGTGGATGTCAGACTTGCCCCGGTGCCTGCCTTTCCTTAGGACTGCTTGCTCAATTTTGCCTTAAATTCCCATCAAATCCAGGTATCATCTTAAGATATTCCTTTGTTTCCTGAAGTTAGCCACAGTATATATCATTTACATATATCCAAGATCCCTAACTGATTAATATAGAATTTGTTCTTTGATCTTTTCTATGGTTTTCATATTTTAAGAGGTTTATTTTTTATGAATAATTGTGTAACTCAATATAAAATGTTTCTGATATAACCCAGTAGAGTGAAAATAGCAATAAAATTGGAGTTAGAAGACAGAGGTTTGACTTTTGCTCTGCACTTGCTAGCTGTTTATACTAAGATAGATCAGTTCATTTAAAAAATCTAGAAAGAAATATCTTTTCTGCATGACACCACCCGCCTTTCTTTTGGGGGCCAAGTGTCTTTGTGTATAGAATGAAAGATTTAGCTTAGCTGACCTTTCAGGCAACAACCAGAAGTATAGCTTAAAATTCTATAAATCACTTAGACAACATGTTGGTGGGACATAAGGTTTATTTAAGATAGGAAATCACTTATTTCCCCTTTCTTGTTTGTTTTTTGCTACGTGAGACAGGCAATCACTAACTGGAATTAGACTTTGGAAATAGTGTGTAATGTACATACATTATTTGGACAATAATTTCCTTTTCTTGAATAAATAATATTGATTTTAAATTTATTAGATTTATTAATTGTATTTGGAAACAGAAATATTGGGTGGCTATCAGTATTGACATAAACAACCTAACATAGTAAACTATGCTTTCAAGATTAGGCTAAAGAAAAGCTCAGCATATTTTCATAACAGACATACACTTGATTCTCAGTCTTTGAAATTGCAAAAAATTGTACCAGGTTTAATAAACTATTTTTTAGTAAAACATTACATTCTATATAAGAAAGTTATTCAAATTGTACTCCAATAAAACCAACTTTTTTTTCTAATTAATAGCTCATGGTTTTTTAATGAATTATTGTCCTCATGGAATACTACACTAAGATTTAGGGAGTAATACATTGTAAGTATGTCATATTATTGTGTATATTCCTTTTGTTGGGGATGATCCTATAACTTAGCACAGGTTTCTGAAATGATAGTGTCTTAGTAAATTATATATATGTTGAATATGAAGCATGATATTGAAGTGAATCTGAACAGTGCTTATGTTGTGTTGGGAATCTCACTTTGGCCACTGAGTTATGCAGAAAGGAAAAGAACATTATAATATAAGGAGATGTTATGACTATATTGTGGCTTTTCCTAAAACCCAGATTGGTATAGCATCACATAAAAATAAACATACATTTATAAAATAACTTAAGTAATGTATTTTGTACTCTGAGAGTACATTAAAAGATTTCCAAATCAAAAATCAAAGAAAATATATTTGAACTTTTCTCCTTCTCGAGGTTTTTAAACCCATTTGCCCATAGCTCTCAATTTCTTCTTACATACAGCACAGAAACCAAACCATTGTCAGCTCTGTTTCCCTCCCACTTCTCACATGGATCATCTTGATATTTCATAAGTAAAACCCAGAGTTTTCCTGGTGCAAACTTCTACTGATTTCACTGCTGAGGATCAAGCTTTGGTAAGTAAGTTGGAGTTAGAAAAATGTAGGATAGAAAAAAAAACATTTTAATGATGTTTGATGCTCCAAATTTTAATTTTGAGAATGTCAGTTTTTTTAAAGATAATAGAAAGACAGAAATGATATATGTTAAAGCATTTTTGTAATCAGGCCTCCTCTCTCTCTCTCTCTCTCTCATGCACACACACAGAGATACATACTTACATTCACATACACAGTTGCCATTTTTATTACTACATTGTTTACTATGGTACTAAAATATAACCAAACTTAAATGATATGAATATCTATGGAGATGGATGATTAATTAAGTTACTAATCATGGCATGAATTTTCATTACCTATTAAAAGATTTCTATTATATATAAATAATTTATTAAAAACCAGTAGAGACTTGTTTGAGGGAAAAGAAAATAATATCTACATGAATAATTTGTATATATATTTATAGAGAGACTATACCAAATGTTTACTTGAGATTGAGATTGAAAGTTGAATTTATATACTTTTTAATATTCCACTTATTCTAATTGTATGTATTACTTTCATATTTAAATTCAAACATCCAGTGTAGAGAAAAACAAGGAAGCTAGGTGTTAAACGAGTGCGTGTGTTGGAAGGGAAAGCAGTTATGAGAGTTTTGTGTTGATCCCCCTGACCTAACCCAGTGAACTGGCATCTGAGGTCTTGGAATAAATCTGTGAACTTACCTCCTCTAGCAAATATAAGGCATCAGGAAACAAGAACAATAGCTCTGGTCAAGATAACATATCGCGAACCAAACTTGAGGAGAAAATGATTCTTCACATATTTGCAGGATGTAGAATGGGAGAATTCTGTAAATAGTAACATCTTGAGGTTTTAACAAATATCAGTAACAACAGGGGTGGGACTTTTTGGAGTTGGCACCCTAGACTGGCCTGAGCACTACTGAGGTGGGTATTTGTGCAAGTGATTCAAGTTGTTTTGAGAGCAAAAGAAAAACAACATGAAGGATTTCACATAATAGTAAGCAAGACGTCTTTATGAACACACATGAGATCTTCAAGAGATACTCCAAAATAATTCGATGTTTGTGTGTTTGTACTCTTATGTGTTTGTTGCTGTGTGCATTGGGTGATTCAGTGGAAATGAAGATTTTGCAATACTACCTGAGGACAAGTGTCAGTAAAATTGAGAACTATGAAATTAATAAATATAAACCAATTTTAAACTCAGCTGGTGGGCCTATGAAAATATTGTTCACAAATATAAAATTGATCTGATTGCATTTTTACTTCAAAAAGAAATGTTACTTTTATTAAGAAATAATCATGGTCAATAGAAAAGAGAAAGGAAATGAATTCCTTTACGCATTCAAAAACTTTTAGTGCTTACTATGTACTTGGCACTTTGTTCTCTAATTCTAACAGTTATTATTGTATTGATTTAAAAATCATTTAAAAATCATTGCACAATTTTGTCTGTAGATTCTAGAAACCCTTCAACTTTAAAATATAAAAAACTCATCAGTGGGAAAGCCCATAGTCAATAGAAATTTTTATTAGGATCAACCTTACTAAATTTTTATTTGATATTGAGTTTCTACTATTTGTCCCACACCAAGTTGGGAGTTCATGATACGGTGGCATGCACCACTCAGCTAGGCTGCTGCACAAATTGGGAAAGCAGAGAGTGAGCACAGTCAAAAAGGGAGGACCTAGTCAAGTCTGGGCAACAAGGAAAGTTTACCTTCAGAAATGACCTTTGAGATGAGATATGAGTCATGGGCATTTGAAGAGGAAGAAGAGTGCTCCAGACAAAGGAACTAACACTTGAGAAACACAAAAAATCCAGAATGCATGAGGTAGAGGGAGGAGGAAAAATAAGAGCAGGTGACAAGGAAGAGGCCAACTGGGCCCTTGAGGTTATATTGAAGGTGCTATTCTTTCTCATAAAAGCAAAATGCAAACACTGAAGGAACTGAAATATCTGTGTGAGTGAGAGAGAGATATTGATATATAATATATGATATATGTTCCCAACTGTAATTTCCCCAAGCATCACTTCTAGCTATTGAGTCAAATATATATGAAAATTTCTCCTGAGAGGCCAAAAAGTATCTGTGTGAGAAAAAAATTTTAAAAACCACACAGACAAAATCACTCGAATTCAGTGTGGATTAATAAAATGTTGTATATGTATACCACAGAGTTCTACTCAGCCACAAAAATCAATGGTGATCTAGCACCTCTTGTATTATCCTGGATAGAGCTGGAGCCCATTCTACTCAGTGAAGTATCCCAAGAATGGAAAAACAAGCACCACATGTACTCACCATCAAATTGGTATTAACTGATCAACATTTATGTGCATATATAGTAGTAACATCCATCCGGTGTCGGGCAGGTGTGAGGGGGGGAGGAGGGGATAGGTATATTCACACCTAATGGGTTCAGTGCACACTGTCTGAGGAATAGACATACTTGAAGCTCTGACTCAGGTGGGGCAAAGGCAATATATGTAACCTAAACATTTGTAACCCCATAATATGCTGGAATAAAAAAATTAAAAATTAAAAAAACACACACATAACATACACAAGATAAATGATATGAGAATGATTATTTTTTTAATGAGCAGCAACATATGTCAAGATAAGGAGACAACATAAAACAGGAAACTACCAAGTATTGTGGTTGGAGAGATTTTAGATAAAATCTTATGCATTCCATTTACTGCTTGTGTGGCTTACAGCAAATTAATATGTTGAGATTGATTTTCTCACTCATATTAATAATACCTATTAAATAAATTTGATTTAATGATTAGACATATTTTAAGAAAACTCCCCATTATATAGTGGGTGCTAATGTATATCAACTGCTATTATTATTTTTTAATTTATAAAATAATATTTTCTCAATGCACTCTTGATCTGAGTGGCATAATTACTTCTTATGCATAACCATATAGAAAGAAAATTTTGCAGCAATATTATCACTTTATTTCATTGTTTTTCTCAAAATTTTAATAAAATTGTATGAAATATTTATTACCTAATTTTACTGTTTAAATAAATCTTATCTATCTGATTTATAGATATGCATTTAAACTACAGAGCATGTCAGCTTGGAAGTCATTATGGTCTTCAGGGTGCACATGTCTTAAGAAGTTGCCAAAAAATATATAAGGCTGTTCTAGCATCCCAGGTGAAATCATGCATATTTAATGGCATGCCATTATACATTACCAAAATATTATAAAGGTATGACATGTGAAATGCATTTAAATTGTATTATTGCTTTAATATAGAACACAATAACTAAGCAGGGGGGATTGTTGAAATCAATTCATCACATCAATAACATTTATACATCAAAAATTTATTTTTCCTTCTTATTTATCTGAATTAGGAGATTTCTCATAATATTAAATTGGTAAATCATAGTGATTTTGTTTTAATTTGTGGAAACACAATCAGAATCTGTAATAACTACCAGGAACTATTTTAAGTGTTATTTCCTCTCAGAAGTATATGCATATTTGTAAATAGAGTATTCTCTTCAAGGCATGAATTCTACATTTATACTTATCTATTGCTGCATGAGAACCTACTTGATTGCTTAGTTGCTTTAAACAGTATTTTACTTTACCTATTATTTTATGAGTCATTGATTCAGCTCTGCTGTGCAGCTTAAACTATTCCATGCATTGTCAGCATGGTAAATCCACTGGGGACCCAGGATCTACTTTCAAGTCGACTGTCCTACATGGCTGGAAAATGTTTACCGAGTTGACTCTCCCAGTAGGCCAGGGGCAAGGTCCCTTTCTGTGTGGGTCTCTCCACAGGCTGCATGTTTTCTCACAGCCGGACTCCACAAGAAAGAACTGGACCTTCAAACTAGTGCATGGTCACTTCTCCCATTAAGTGCTCAAAGCAGTCAAAAACCCTGCTCAGATTCAAAGGGAGGTGAATAAACTCCATCTCTACAGGAAAATAAGTGACAAAAAATGTTAGTGTCTGTCTTTAATCCACCACAAGTAGTAAATATCCTCAGTATGAAAATCCATGGTGATTTGCAGTTATTTGAAATAATTGTGCTTTATTAAATATAGATCCTAAAAATAAACTACTAAGAGAAAAGAAAAACAGATTTCTCTTATTGACAATGTAATGACAAAACTAAACTTGAGTCTAGGAGGTTTAGTTAGTGTTTGGATTCAAATACTCAAGATAATTATCTATGTTGCTAATGTCATACTCCTTTATGTTTTGAGATTCAGGCTCAGCAATAATTATATCCCTACTGTCGGAATTTCTTTGAAAGGTCTAGGCTTTGTCTCAGATAACAGTAATATTGCAAGTCAGAATATTGGCAGAGGATGCGTCTAAGTTGGAATTTCCCAGATGCAAAGCTTGAGACAAAGGTTTGTGTGAAATGTTTCTGTAGGAAGGTGAAAGAAATAAGGCTTTGGGAGTGAAGGCAAGGGGAGAAGAGACAGGAAAATAATGGCTAGTAAAATAGACATTATGAATGCAGCTACCACTATGGGTGACTGGAGCTTAAATTGCTGAAAAATTTCTGGAAGGCAGTTTAGCTTATACACCTTGGAGTTACTCCCTGCTTCAGGGGACAGATACTGGGGTATTTATGCAACAACTATCATCAGTCATTGCCTGAAGCCTACCCTCTGGGGAAGGTGTTTCTCTGTCACTTCCAGTCTAGCTTTGGATGGCCAAGCAGGCTACTGAAACCAGAGAAAGCTTCAGGCAAAGAAACCAGATATTTGCAGTCCGGTAAGTTAGGGCAGCATGCACTGGAGTACGACAAAGAAATACTGTCTACAAAGTAATATATAGAGAAAGGTGCATCTATGTTTAAAAGACACATCATTAACTTAGAGTTATTTCATGTTATTGATATATACACCTGTGAGTATAAAGAGTTAATATGTTTATGGGTTTAAGCTATCTATAAGAAATTTTAATGACCTACATATGTTTAAAGTGAAAATAATCTTTAGTATTAAATATAAATTTATGATTTAGTCTTTCATTTTATGATAAATTCTCTGTATTTTTTAATACATTTTGGGTAAACTGAAAATAAAAATTTTACAGAAATACATAGCAATTTTCTGAAACACTTAGAAGACTTTTTTGCCAAAAAAATAGTGGTTAAGTAATAAAAGCTGCTTCAGCAGGTTCTTTCTCATCTGGAACTTCTTCCCTCAGCTCAGAACAGACAGCTTTGCAAATCATCTGTTCTCTTCTGCTAGGCACTCTACTGTTCAGTGTAGATTGGGAGAGGTACACTGCCTTTCAGCTCATGCAGGTAGGTGCCCGCTGTGTTGTTGCTGGCAATTTGGGTCAGTTGGTATTCAGACCCCTAGGAGAGTGTTTAGGTGCCAGCAGTGATGGACTAGGTTAGGTAATCCCCAGGTCCCAGGCCTCTGGATGGTGTACTTGAGTCCTGCTAGACCAAGACCAGGCTGGCAAACTTGCCCTCAAACCTCCATGACTTCAGGCGCTGACTGTGATGGTGAGGGGTGGGCCGATCTCCTGCTCTGGAATGCTCAGGCAGGAGAAGAGCCCATGCACGTGATCCTGCCCCTTGAGATCAGCAGAGGTGGGCAGCTGTGGGATGTACACACCACTCACACCTCCCTCTCTCTGTCCTTTGGGGGAACAAAAGCGCCCGTACACCCAGCTCCTACCCTGACCTAGCTCTAGCAGAGATGGCGAGGGCAGCTCAACATGCTGTGTGCAGTGCTACCAGCCTGGCTGTGGGCGGTGGCTAAAATGCTCCCATGGAGGAGGTGTGGTTGAGCCAAGGACTCGTGTCCAAGGAGGATAGGCTCTGCCCAAAAGAGAAGGGCAGCTTTTGGGGAGAAGACCGCTAGCTGCTAGCCCATTCTCCCCCAGGGGGGTGGGTAGCTTTAGTCCTTGGGGAACAGCAGAGTGCTTGCTGTGCCTTTTTAGAGGGAAAGGAGTGAGGCCAAAGCTCCGTGGAGTCCTGGGTGTGCTATGTGCTCTGACAGAGCCAGGGCAGCTGCTCCCAAGTGTCCTGGGCTTAATCTTCCCCTGTGGAACTTTTGCAAAATTTCCAGCAGAAACAGGCATGGCTGTCTCAGCTTTAGTGGGTATGGGAGGGGTGGAGGAGGAGAAGACCCCAATGCTGGGGAGCTGGTGCCCTGATCCCCTTTGTCCTAAGGGGCTTTCTAGTGTGCTGCACTCTCCTCTCAGCTGGAAGTGACCCACTCTGAATACCCAAGCTCTGGGAGACCTACAGTTCCACCAGGACCCACCAGTCCCCCAGTCCCATCAATATCTTCGATATACTTGTTACAATTAGCTCTTATGCTCAATACACATATATCATCAAAATTAAGAGCATGCTCTAAAAAAAATTTAATGTGATATGCTAGCATAGCCCTAATAATAATAAAATATTCATGAGCTCACATCATACTACATTTATATTTTTTGGGTCTGCCTTCAAGATTTTCAATCCAAAACACAGAAGTTTTTACAGTTTAAAGTATTTTGGTTAATATTTTAGTTTTAATTTCATTTTAAATAAAATCTATAGAACAGTATGCTGTTCCAAATTATTTAAAACAAATAATATTTGATCTGATTCTGTTTGATTTAATAAATTTATTTTATAGGTTAGGAAAAAAGTATGGAATGCTGTTGTGATTATCATTTACTTCTCTCAGACTTTCCTATTGTTACAAAAAAGGATATATTGTTACATGAAATTCTTCTAGCCTTCTTTAAAATTCTCCAGAAGTGTTCAGTATTAGTACACAATCTGCAGTCATGGTTTGTATGCTTAATAATCATTTCACTGGGTTTATTTTTCAATATCCCCAGGGTGTTAATCTTTTGAAAACTCACTTGCAGTTGAGCTGATTCCATTGTAAAATGTTTCTTCATTCCCAACACATATCACACAATATAATAAGTACTAGTTCTACTTTCATGGTGCATCAACTAATTTGCAATCATAGCAGATCTTAAGATTTCTTCTTCCAAAATGTCCTGACCTTCCAGAGGCTATATTCATTCAATTGATGTTCCCTTAGTGAATTAATTCCATTATGGTTTTGCTAACTCATGTTTTACTAAGGGTATCTCTGAACCAGAGAGCCATGTTCTCATCCTGGTGTCTGTTTACTTCTTGACATCTAATGATGAGTCTGTGTAAACTATTTCTGAAGATATCTTGCTAACTTTTTAAAGCCCAACACATTTCATGAAATTATTTTAAACTAATTTTTTACCAAGGCATTAAATCAAAAATATTGTAAAGAGTTATAAAAATGATTAATAATCTCAAATTAGGAAGAATATAGATCACCAAACTATACCAATGGAAAGAATACCCAACCACCCATAACGAAATTTCTCAGTTGTTAGCTAAACCATTTTCATGTGGAAATTGTACTGTTTCAATTTTGTGGGAAAGGTAATGTTTATAATGGGTTTAAGATAACAGCACTTGCGGTTTCATTCTGGCTCTCATCGTGAAATTAGGCAATTTGTTTAAAATATTTGTGCCTCAGTTTATCTGTCCGCAAAACTGTTATAATAAACATACACATAATTCTCTGTGCATATGTTTATAGTCAGTTGCACTAGAGGATGTACTTATTAATAATAATCTGGAATGTGCTTATTAATAACTTCATAGCTGGCAAGAATAGCTAGCTAATTCAGAATTATTATAAATGGAAAATCATTCATATAGCTACATGATCCAATAGTCTAAAATATTGTTGTTGATTGTTTCTGAAAATGGACACAGCAAAGCCAAAGTTAAATCTGATCTCAAATTATTTCATGTTGTATGCTATCAAAAGATGCATGTAGAGGTTAAATATAAATATTGCATTTTCCGTGTTCCATTTACTTGCTATTTCTGCTGTATTTCTCCATATTATAACTTTGTATTTCTTTTTCATCATCTCCATGACTAAATTGAAAGAAGAGAATTTGTTTTCCTTATATTTTTTTGTACAATATTTATGTCTGCATTGACCACAATGCCTTCTTCTTGGTGCTTAAAAACATTTTCCTTATTGATTAAAGTCCCTCTGATTGATGCCACAGAAGGAGAAACCAGGAAACAAGAAGGGAATAACAGGTCCTGCCAAAGTAGGCCATGCGTGGTCTACAAATGGAATCTAGAAACCAAGAGCAGAACAAAAAGATACCAAACATTTAGCAGGACAGAATGTGGGTACTGTGCTCAAAATTGCTTTATAGTAAAAATTGAGTCAAATTTCAATAGGATTTTGCTATTGAGTCCCATTAACTAAATTATTTATAGAGACAGTGGAAATGTAAATAATCAGGCATTAATTAGATAAACAATTGATCCTCTGAAAAATTATCTATTATGCATCCATCAAAAGCAATATTTTATAAAATATTTAATGTCATAAATTACATGAAGATGATAACTTATAAAAGAGTAAGAAATGTATCATCTGAGAAAATATAAAAAGATATGCAGCAAGATACTGCAGTGTTTATATTCAGGTGATTTTAACTTATTTTTGCTTGTCCATGTGTTCAACAATAAAAATTGATATTTAGTAAGCAAATAAAATGATTTATTATATAACATAAATTATTTTAAGAAATGATTTTGATCACCTTGAAATTATCAATATCAAAGTAACTAAAATATTTCATGTCAAGAATTTGTGGGCCTGATGGGATGGCTCATGCCTGTAATCCTAGCACTTTGCGAGGCCAAGGCAGGAGGATCACTTAAGGCCAGGAGTTCAAGACCAGCCTGAATAACATAGATGACTTCCATCTATACGAAAAATAAAATAAATTAGCCAGGCATAGTGGTGCACTCCTGTATTCCCAGCTACTTGGGAGACTGAGGAAGGAGGATCACTTGAGCCCAAGAGTTTGAGGTTTAGTGAGCTATGATGATGCCATCACACTCTAGACTGGGCAATGGGGTAAGACCTTGTCCCAGGAAAAAAAAAAAGAATTCTATGATATTAAATATTCTGAAAATTAAAAAAACAATCCTTTCAGCATTTGCAATGGACTGAATAGTGTCTCCCTCAAAATTCACTGGTTGAAGCCCTAACCCTCAATGTGATGGTATTTAGAGATGGGGCATTTGGAAGGGAATTAAGTTTAAATGAGGTCATGAGGTTGGATCTTGAATGAATTATGAGATTAGTTTTCCTAAAAGAAAAAGGCCAAAGCTCTCTCTTTTTACCATGTGAGGATAAAGCAAGAAGGTAGCCATCACTAAGCCAGGAAGATAGTCCTCACCAGGAAGCAAACCTGCTGATTTCTTGGTCAGGGAATTACAAGGCCCCAGAACATTGAGAAATAATTGCCTGTTGTTTAAGCCACCCAGTGTATGGTACTTGTATAGCAACCTGAGCTAAGGAAGCATTCACTGGAAATTCATAATATTGCTTTGAAAGTGAAAATATGCTTAAAGAAGCCCTTATGCCAACGATGCACTTTCAAAGGTTCTGCAAGTTTTTTGTTTCTTTTGTAGAAATGATTTTCAGAGCATTCAAGTTATAAGACACACTCTCTTTCCTTTGCCAAAAAAGAAATGGGGCGCATAGACCAGTGGATAGGAGTAATTTTCCTGTATGATTTCAAATTTTGAAAGGAAACTATATAAAATAACTAATGCAAGAGAGTGTAAAATCACTGACAAAATTTTACCGGTTCTGACATCTAGAGCAGCTGTTTTGCAAAATTGTTCTAGGATGTAATTTGTTTCCTATACAGATAAAGAAACCATTTTATAGTTTTTTGGAATGTAAACAGTTGAGTAAAAAGAAATGTGAATAAGAGATATGAATATCCTGTTCCATTTTTGATGAGTAGGTAATAAAATATTTTAGTGATGCCTAAGAGAGAAGATCATTTGAAGGTTATGATTTTATGGCAATTATTTGTCTATGAGAGCATAATGGATTAAAGATAAATGCTCTACATAAATGGCCCTTGAGAAGCCTAATGTTACATTGTATCCTCCGCTATTACTCTACATGATATTCAACTAACTTAATACAAAAAAGCTTAAATTGTCTTTATGAAAATATTATAGGTATTTATAAAGTTCTTTAGACTCCTTTCTGATACCTGCTCAAAACACATTGGAATTACATTAGGGAATCCAGTTGCATGCTTTTGGATTTGAAATGTGTCTTAAGAAAATTTTATAGAGAGTTTGAGAATAAGTTAGAAGATGACAGAGCTACATAAAAGCTAATGAATTTTATATTTAAAAATAAAACTGAAAATTGTTTTCTCCATTTAATTATCTAATAGAAAAGATTTGTCTTTGTTTTCTATTATCTAATATTTAAAATATTCATGTGTATTGTGATATGAACCAATTATTATTAATAGATAATAAAATCTCATATTAGAAAATTTCAGGAGAATCAAATTTAAAAAGTATTATCGCATTTAAAAGCAATAGGATTCAATCAGATGGACAGATAAAAGATCAATTAAAAATTATATCTTTTCTGCATAGATATACCAGAAATTACCAGTTAAAGAAAAACAAGGAAAAACATTCACATTAATAAAAATTACTAGAACAAAATTACTAAGTGCCTTAAAATAATGCTACAAAAATTTTAAGACATTTAGCTACATACACTGAAATGTAAAAGAACAAATAAGAAAATTTGAATAAGTAAGAAAGAGGTCACATCTCTTGGTTCAGAAGACACTATTGTATAAATACCAGTACTCAATATTTACCTGTAAATTCAATCTAGCCTAAGCAAAATAGCAAGAAGATTATTCAAAAGCCTTGGCAAGCCAGTTTAAAAGTTCATACAGAAAGATAAATATTTAAAAGAATAGCCCAGACAAAATTTATTAATAAATTTTACTCTTACCTTGTCTAAGGAAAAAACGGATATCCTAATTTATGGTGCAAACTATATATTCAATCATCCTATATATGTAGCATTTATTTGGAAAAAGTAATGTCTCTAGAAGCATTTAGTTTTTCTTCTATCTTTCACACTATTTTGTATTTTCAGTAACTATGGATTATATGTAAATAATATTGAATTTAGTGGTAATAAATTATACAAATATATATAACATAATTATAATGTATATTAACTGATTGTATAAGACAAATTATGCATATATAAAGAATATTATTACATACAGAGAAAGCACAGACATATTAATATATAGTTTGAACATATTCATTAAAATAAAATATTAACATGGGAATTACTTTTATGTGTATGTCTGTTTCTAAGTCAAATTAAAATGTGTCTGCTACAAATAAATGCTTACTTTTTAATATCAGCCTTTACATTTTAAAAAGTGATGAAATATTGGTCTTGTTTTAATTTCTTGAAATTGACTCCATAAAGCTTTATGCTGTATCTCACCAATAAGTAAAAACTTATAGATATTATTTACATAATTTAAACTAATATTCA
Organism: Lemur catta; assembly: GCF_020740605.2. Taxonomy (NCBI): domain Eukaryota; kingdom Metazoa; phylum Chordata; class Mammalia; order Primates; family Lemuridae; genus Lemur; species Lemur catta. Next base: position 16,282,191 of record NC_059139.1, on the reverse strand, counting down.
CTTATGACAATGGCTTCTATATTTTTATTTTCTAATTTTATATAAGACAGTGACCACCTATATTCCTTTAACAACTCAAAACAAGCTAACTGGATACCTTGTTTCTATATATTTTGTGGGTAGATTTTAATTGAACAAAAGACTTGCTTTTCTGTCTACATGGCTTTACTCAGTATTGACTTATTTTCATCAATTTAAATTCTCATATTGGCATGATATCAATTACCTTGAAATAGTTGTGTATCTCAGATGTCTTTTGAAATCAGTGAATAGTGAGTGGCCTTTCTCCTTTTGGTTGTATACACAGTTTTGTACCTATTCTATAAAATAATCACCTGTATAAATATTATGTTAATATTCTTGGAAATATTAACTAGATAGTAGTATTGGATAAATTCTACTAAGCAATTAGAACAAAGCCGCAAAATGACCCTGCCACATGGTCTTGTCTCTGGTCCTGAACTATCCCTTTCAATGGAAGTTTCTCACTATTTACCAATGCCATGATCAGACTTTTTTTTGACACTGAGTGACAACTTTTCTTTTCTATTTTACTGGAAGCTGCACAAGGGTATAATGTTCACATAGCTGTAATAATTCCATGGATAGGTCTTGACCCCAAAGTATCTTGAAGCTTCAGTGAAGAAAGTCTGGAAAGTAAGTAGCATAGCATAGCACAGCTCACCCTGCATGAACTATTCATGTCTAATAAATATGACATAAACAGTTTGTTGAAAAATGGAATTTATAAAAATAAAAAAGCATATAAACTCTATTTTTCAACAAAAGCTCCATCAAGATTGACACTTTCCAAAGCAATGATACCAGCCATTTAGTCCATCCCTAAAAAACAGGGTCCAAGGAATTTAACCATGTCACTGTAGGCTCTCTTACATTATGAAATGAAGAAAAATGAGTGCCCTTCCATTTTTTTTTAAATTGGAAAACAAAAACAAGTCATAAGGAGTCAAATCAGTTATATAAAGTGGATGCCTAATGATTTCCTATTGAAAGTCTCCCCAAATTGCTCTTGTTTGATAAGAAGAATGAACAGGACCATTGTTGTAGCGGAGAAGGACTCTTTGGTGAAGATTTCCAGGTGTTTTCTGCTAAAGCATGGGTAATGTTCTCAAAACCCAGGCATAAAAAGCAAATATTATCATTCTTTGGCCCTCCAGAAAGTCAACAAGCAAAATGCCCAAGCATCTCAAAAACCTATTGCCATGACTTTTGTTGCTGACTGGTGCATTTTTGCTTTGAATGGACCATGTTTACTTCTTGGTAGACATTGCTTTGAATGTGCTTTGTCTTCAGCATCATACAGGCAAAGCCATGTTTCATCTTCTGTTATAATTCTGCTTCAAAGAAATCCTTCAGGATCTGGATACCACTTGTTTAAAATTTTCATCAAAATGTCTGCTCTTGTCTATAGCTAATCTGGGTTCAATGGTTTGGTTTTGTCACCCATTGAGTGGAAAGTTTGTTCAACTTTAATTTTTCAATCAGAATTGTGTAAGCTATTCTATGGTGTTGGCTATTGTTTATGATGTTAATTGTTGATCCTCTTCAATTAGGGAAGTAACAATATGAAATTTTTCCTTTCAGATAGATGTGGATAGTCTGTCTCTGTGGGCTTCATACCAATATCATCTCATCCCTTCTTAAAACAAGTTATTCATTTGCAAACTGCTGATTTCTCTGGAGCATTGCCCCCATAAATGTTTCGTAAAGCATAATAATTTTACTGCTCTTTCTTCCAAACTTCACTGTAAATTGCATGATTGTTTTTGCTTAAGTATTAGTGAAATTTATGTTGCTTTGACGGGGGCTCTTTTCAAATTGATGACTATCCCTCTTAGTGCCTCACGCTTGATCCAGTTCAGCACGTTCTAACAAATTAGTATGTGTTTATTTTAGTGCAAATTTCTTTTTTGAAATCCGTGCATAGTTTTTTCACAGTGCAGATTTTTCATGAACTTTCTTAATTCTCCTCATAATACCATTTAAAAAAATAAACTCACTTCAGAAAAAAGTAAACAAAATGATTAAATTTATTTCCTGATCTATTTGTTATAACTTTCAACATTTAACTGTCATCAAAACTACAGTTACTTTCCTAGAACTTATGTATTACCTTACATTATGAAAAAAACAATGAACTTGCTCAATGGACTTCTTATCTGGTGTCCTTTGGAATCAGCAAAATTAAGCAATTAGACTAGGTGTACTTTACTACAACCTATCAGATAAGAGGATGTCTAACTAAAGTTGAATTTCATATAAATAACAATTTCTTAGCATAATTTGTTAGTATAATAATTACAAGTATGCATCACTGCTCTTATAACCAAACACTATTAGTTGGGATATACTTACAATAAAAAAATTATACCTTGCTTATCTGATTAAATATATCAGGTGATGTATAGGTTAATTATTTTGATTAGAGAAATCATTTCACAATGTATACATATATCAAAACATCACGTTATATGCTCTTAATATATGAAATCTTTATTTGTCAATCATAACTCAATAAAAAATACTGAAATACATATGTTTAATTGGATGTCCTGTTTTTATTTTCTAAATCTGGCAGCCTAACTACTAATGCAGCTACTACTTCTAGTAGTACTACTGGCTAGCATGTATTGCTAGTTTAACATGTACCATATACTCTTTTAAGTATTTTGCATGCATTATCACAGTTCACTAAAACCTTATGAGGTGAATGAGGTGAATGCTATTATTAAGTCCACTTTTCCAATAAGAAAACTAAAACAAAGAGAGGTTATGAAACTTACTAGAGGCCCGCAAAAGAAGTAAGTGGAGTGGCTGGTTTCAAAGCTAGTCATTCTAAATTCAGAGCCCATGTTATTACAATCTGAGGTTTACTGCTTATAAGAATTTTTTTTTCTACTTCAAGCTCGAAGTACAGCATTCCATCCTATAAAAGATGCTCCATTCAAGTGTGATTAAATTCAGAATTATGAGACAGATTCTGCGGGCCAGGGGATTTTAACTGGCTGCCAATATGGAGAGGAGAATTTGATAGAGGAATGAAAGAGGATTCAGTAGCTTGGGTGATTTACAGCACAAAGAGAGAGTTGTCTCATTTCCATTAAGAGAGGAAAGCCTATTTTCAAAGTTTTTTATCACATATTTTTTCTTGACCTATGCACATTTCTAACTCACAAAAACAAATATATATCACTTCTGTTATGACCAACCAGCCTTTGCAATCAACAGCCAGCTTACTTCAAGGGAGAAAATAATTTTGTTGCGTATTTGTAGTATAATTTTCTAGATTTCTCCATCAATTTTCCATAAGAAACCTGAATATATTAATCTGCAAGATAAACCTTATTGACTTTCTTGACTAATTCTGATGAATGTGTGGTCTAAATCAGGTTGTTTGTACCAGAACTTACTGTAGGTGAAGTGATACATTGGCCCAGGTGATAACTCTAAAGAAGTAATTAACACAACCATATTGAATGAAAGGGCATAAACACAACAGTATATCAGGTCCTCCCAAGTATTTTATGGAAGATATTTTGGTATTCCCTAATGCTAACTCCAAAGTTCCTTAGTTCAAACCTCCTTGTGTTTTCTGATTCCTTTTTTTCCTATCTGCATTTGCCATAGTGACAGCTGTTCCATGTTGATCTTGTTTTGGCTTCTGCTTCTGGATTCACTCCTGGTACATGGTCATACATCCTTGGTTTTCAGGAGGCTTAATTCCTGCTTTCTGGCATCAGCCCCTGCATTCATTCAGATCTTGCCATAGGTTCCCAGAAGGGCTTCATTCTCCCTCATTTCAAATCAGCTTATATCTATTCAGACAAGCCATTCCAGTCAATTACCGAGTTATAGCCATGGAATCTACCCCTGGTTGGCCCCATGGATTATAGCACATACAAACCCTCCCCTCGTCAAAATCCATATTCAGAATTCTGCTTTCACAGCATGACTGGATCTTTGCCCTAAGAACAATCGGTATGACTGGGAGTTTAACATTCTCTCTAGTGCCTGGCAGTTCTGTGGGAGATAGTTAATATATTACAATGTCTCAGATCAACAGACTGGAACATCTGAACTATTTATATCATTTCCAATGGAATGGATTGAAATTACTCCGACATCAAGAGAGACCCAAATTAATTTTTTAACACCTTCGTACAATGGAAATTTAACCCCAGACTCTCTCTTTTAACTAACCCCCATTCTCACGCACCTTAAAAAGAAGCCTGCAGTTAGATCATTCCATCTTTAGCCCAAACTTACTTCCCAAGTAATCTAACTTCTGTCCCATTTAAGCTTCATGTAGCTCTATGAATATTTTCCTTCAGCAATTCTTTCATTTGTTTTTATCTTTTTTTTGTCTTTTGTATTTCTTTCTCCTTTTTTATTGTTTCTTATAGGTTTTTTTTTAATTTCAGGATATTACAAACATTTTGGTTTAATCTCTGGTGGACATATTTAAGTAGAACAGCATCATCAAAAAAATAAAAATTAAGGAAAATGTACTTGTTTCTGTAGTTTTAAAAATCCCTCTAACTATAATGAGGCCACTATTTTTATGTAAAATGACATATTTTCTCATTTCCAGGCTTTATTTTGTTTTGAGGGGCAGGGTATTGGTTGTTTTGTTAATTTTGTTGCTTTTTGGGTTTGCTTCCACACAATTTTACTGGTGATGTCTTCACTAGATTTAGAATAATCCAACAACTTTGTTTCCTGGTTGCTTCATTTTTTGCTATGTAGACTACAACATATTCCATGTTTTTGCCCAACTTGTTTATTAACTGTCTATGTTTATATTAGGAGTTGCCACTTTAGGCCTTAATTGTTTAAATTGTTTGCACTCTTGTCCAAATAAACATTTTTTTTATCCCCTCCAATCAAACACATTGTGAGGCTTACCTTATAGAATCCCCAGAAAGAGACATTTCTGAAATATTGAGAATGACCTCTTCTTTGTGTGGAGGTCTTGAATCACATAAACCAGATATTGCTGAAATCTGAGAAATGTGTAATTTCATTCTGCTCCCTTTGCTGTGAAATACAGAACCATTGGTGTCATGAAATCGAAGAAGGATAAAAATGAAGGTCTTTACTGATAGAAGCATGTGCAGTTTATATTAGATTAAGAGGGATGGAAACAGATCTGTAGCTTTTGAAGTACATGAAAAACTACAGTAGCACTGACAATACTGGCAGGTCAGGGCTGTAAATGGAAATAACTACTTTAGGGACAGACTGTTCAAGACCCATATTGAGAACCTGTGTGTCGCATATTTCCAGAAAATCAATTTATTTTCTGTAACTTGGGAGAGCTATGGTTTATGAAATATAGTTATAGTTCAACTGTCAGCACAAAGCAAAATTTCAAAGTGAGTTCACCAGTGTTGTTTTGCTCCTTTAGGAGAAAAACACAGCAGATATTTTACTTTACTGTGCATTTTTCAGTTTTTCTACCTAAATGCACCCTATAAGATATCTTAGCGGAGGTATTCATTGCTTACAAATTAAAATAATTTGAACCCGTGTGTGAACTTGTTCACATGATTGATATGAGTCATAAGTGAATGTGTCAAGCTGAATAAAATATTATGATAAACTATGATAAAAGCAATTTGTTATTTGCCACAGACTAATAAGTTGAAGTAAAACTGCCTACTGAACGTATCTACCTGCAGATACCTTTGGACTATAGTAAATAAATAGTAAGTTTCCATTTATAGATTGATATCCCCTTTAACCTAGTTATAGTCCATTTAAAGATATTCCGAAATATCTGTTTAAATACTTCATAGTGCATAGTGATAATGGGCAACATTTGGCAAGCCATTTTTATTGTGATGTTGAAAAATATCCAGTTCTCAGAATTATATACAGTATTCTTTCTATTGAATGATTAAACACATGTCGCTGTGTTATTAAATCAAACTATCAATTACTAATCAACCACTTTTCAATCTGGAAAATATATTTTTATAAAATCTTTTGAACATGTATAACTTATGAAATCTGTTTCAAGTAGAATTGTCTTTCTATTAATAATAAAACCTGTATTTATTTTACCTATTGGTATCTGAATAGTTTTCTTCCCATCCTCCAATAACATTAACTATAGTGTTTTACTGACTCTTAAGATCTATTGGTCTTAGCTTTCTTTCAGGACCAATATATGACATATTAATTTAGCTACACTTTTGGCCCTCTAAGGAAGTGAAAAATGCATCAGTATATAGGAATGGTGCTATAGAAGGACTTGAACGTTTTCTGTCTCATAGAGTTTAAATGTTTCCAATATGCTTTTCTTAAAATATCTGTCCTGCCACGGGATTTCTTTATTCTGTAATAAATAAAATGCAGATTTTACCTGGAGGGGTATGTAGAGAATATCTTTTCAGAGTTAGTAAGTACCTATAGGCATGTATTCAAAAGCCTATAACTTGTTTTGAAGCTGGTCTTAGCCAGAAATACAACATTGTGTATTTCTTATCCATAGTTTCCATAAAATGTACATGCTACTGTTTGGGCTATATTCTCAACATAGAATAAAATTAATATCAATAATACAAAATGAGGGATCTACTTTATTATTCAGGGCACTACATACTGTTTTCTGGAATTGTGTTACATACAAATGTAAAGTTATCCTAACCTCTCATCTATAAAGAGTAGATTTCCCAAAACATGACACTTGAGTTAAAGGAAGGACATGCCAACAGCAATGGACAATGAATAGGTGTGTCTATATTGCCACATGTTTTCCTATTTGTTCATGCTATGCATTAAAAATTATACTTTAGTGTGCTTCATTTTACATTTTTGACCATTCGTAAGCTATAATATATTTTGATATAATCATCAGCCTTCTGTACTTTCATTTCTATAAGTTGACTATCAAGTATGGCTAAGGAGGTACTGTATCTGCCAGATATCTACACTAGCAGTCAGGTGCAGCACCTCCATTGCCAATCATGGACCACAGTCAGTGGAAGAACTCATATTCTAGTTGAGTACAAAGGAGACCAGCACATTGACCAAGAAAAGTGGCCTGTAAGGGGATAAGGACAGAAATTCTAGGCAGAAATTTTTGATTAAAACATCTGTGGTAGAATAGCCAGAAATTGTATTCTTCACATATTTTGGATATGTTTTTAACTTATGTAAAATTTGAGTGGCATCCAAACTATTTAATATCTGTAAGCCAAACGCCCAGCCAGTGCATACTTGTGCTGAAAGTTAAAGTATTGCTCATATTTTTATGCCACGTTTTTGTTGATATATAATTTACATATACTGAAGTGTACATATACGAAGTGTATACAGATTGATCAGTTTAGACAAATGTAAGTTACCTGTGTGATCCACACCCTAATCAGGGTATAGAACATTTTCATCACTCCAGAGATTCTCTTATGCCTCTACTCTTCAATTCTCACTCTCAGAGGAAACTATTCGTCTAATTTACATTGCCATATGTTAATATTAATTTTGCCTATTTTAAAAATTCATATAAATAAAATATGTAACTATTATGATATAATAATGATCTATATTTATTATATATTATCTTATTCAATTTAATGATTTTGAGCACGCTATAGTTTATTTTTTAAGTATTCTATTAAACATAACTTTTTTTCCTAACTGATAGATATTGGGGATATTATAGTATTTACCTACCATCAATAAAGCTACTAGAAACATTCTTGTGCAAGTTTCTCGAGTTTTCTTTTCTTCTCTGTTGCTATGTATAAATGCCATATTGTTAAATTTGGAGTCTTTTCAGTACTTTGTATTTTCACATACATTTTAAAAGCTGCTTTGCCATGTACAGAAAAATATAAACAAAATTCTAGTATATTGATTGCAATTGCATTGACTGGATTAATCTAAAGAAAATTAATATCTCTCAAAAATTGAGATTTTCTGTCCGTCCTTTAGTTATTCTTTAATTTCTCTCAGGAATGTTTTCTAGATTGCACATAATACAAGCCAACGAAACATTTTCATTGGAACTATATCACATACCAAAAAAATAACATTATATTTATCAATAAATGAAAGGAAGTACTGTTTATGAAAATAGTTTCAAATTCCATATTTTTAATAACTGAAAATTAAATAAAATATTTTATCAGTTAATTTTGTGAAAAATTTTCTTGAAGTTTGCAGTCTAGAATATGAAGTTATCACTACAATAATTTGATGATGGAATCCATATACCTCTTTCCAAAAATTCAGCAGGAAAAATTAAAACTTGCACTAGGTAAAAAAGTAATAAAATTGCTCAGTTACAGAACAAAATTGTTCATAGTTTAAAGGTAGGAAAAAATTTAGATTAAGTATTCTCGATATAATGATATCTAATAAAGTGAAAAAAACAGACTTTATATACAGAGTCTATACAGAAAGGTTTATTTTTTCTTAATTTTTACAAAGAAAGGAATAAAATACAAAGAACAATATAGTACAATATATTTCAAAAAATCCAGCCAAGGAAAAAACGCACATATTTAGTTCAGCATGGCTGCTACATTTAAATTTCTCTATAAACCATATTGTTGACTCAGCAAGATATAGAAAATTTTTGATAATACTAGTGAGTCTAGATCAAAAGTAAATGAGTGGACATACAGAAATAACAGTCATCTGTTGTCGGGCAGGTGGCGGGGATGGGTAAACTCACACCTAATGGGTGCAGTGCGAGCTGTCTAGGGGACGGCATGCTTGTAGCTCTGACTCAGGTGGTGCAAAGGCAATTTATGTAATCAAAGTGTCTGCACCCCCATAATATTCTGAAATTAAAAAATAAATAAATGAGTGGATATCCTTTGTTTTTTTTTTTTTTTTTTCCTGTGTATGGAGAGTAGAGGAAAAGGCATTAAAATAATCACTGCTGACTCTCTCTCATGGCTGACAAGCTTTCGAGTCCACAATAAATTCATGGAAATCACAAAAATCTGACTCCTTTCTTACTATGGTCATGGTACCAACACTCACAGCAGTGTAGAATAAATTTACAGAATACTTAACACAATTTCCGACATGTAAACAGAGATTATTCTAATATAGAATAAACAAAGTCTTAGGAAAGTTCTCCCACTCCCAACTTTCTAAAAGTCAGACTTTTAGGATAATTTATACAGTCTCAACAAAGTTGAGACAAGAGTCAAGGAAAAGTCACTAAAGCTATATTAGAAAAAATAGGTCGTATGGTCAAACTGGCCCATACTAACATTAAGTTAAATGAAAAGAAATAGCAAGATCATCAATTTAAAATTTAAAAAAATATAAACAGCTTTCACAAGATGGCCAAGGCAACAATTTTGGGATAGAGTGAAACATCCTATAAATGTTTCCTGTGTGAGGAATCCTGAAGTAGAACACGAATTTAATCTAAAAAAGAAAACCTCAGTAATGAGATGTCATAATATAGACAGCTAAAAACAGAAATTGAAGAGCTGGGGACGTGGGGCAAATGAGTATCCAAATAACACTACAAATACAAATGTATTTAAAATAGCAATACATAGAATAGACAACTGAAATTTAACATAGTAGAAAAATTTCATAAAATTGTAGTAAGCATAGAAGGAAAAGCAAAAAGAGTAAAGCAATAATAGAGAAGATAATGGATATAGACGATAGAAAATAATAGTTTAAGTCCTTGTAGTAGAAAATGTAAAAAGTATATCCAACAAATCCAACAGAGACAATATTTGAAGATAATGAAAGAAATAATCTTGGAATTATGGGACATCTGAAACTACATATCAAAAAGAGTTATCATGTTCCAAGAAAAAATTGAAACAAAGTTTAGTGACATTCAAATACATGTTGATTCAGGAGTTCAATTCAGAGTCAAATACAGAATTATTGATTTCATAGATATGTCAGTTAAGAATGAAAATAATACAAAAGTGGACAATTATTGGCTTCAGTAAACTTATCTTCCTTCCCTGGATATCAAAAATTCGTTACTAATGCAGCCATTAAGTTAAGGAAAGTCACCAGGATCATACAGAGGCTTCCTCTTTCTTTGTTGCCATATGACAGTCATCTTATGGATGTGAAGTATTGTACTACCATTCCTGGTGTTGCTTCTTATCTCCAGACATGAAGGATGGGTTGGAAGAATTTTGGGTAACTATGGAGGAGGACGAGCTCTTTTTTGTTAGCAAGGCTCGGTGTGTTTTCAGAGGAGAGAGGGTGGTGGTTTTGTAATGTGTCACTTTAATAAAATATAACCAGAATTTCATATCTTCCATATTTCTAATTTAGAATTAGCTACAAGAAAAATCTGCATGAGATTTGACATGCAAAAGTCTAGCAGTAGCTATCACACTTAGAAAGTTATGACACCTACCATACCACTGTGTCTCTCCCTCAGAATGAGGGAGAGACACAGTGGTATGGTAGGTGTCAGTTTGTAGATGGTTTTTCCCATTCAGCATCTTCTTCATCTTCCAATTTCTATCACTTCTCATCAATTGCAGAGCAGTTATGACCCCAAGCCCCCAGGAAGTTTGCTTTGAATTCACAGAGACAAAAACTCCCCTAGGCATCAATACCAGCTCCCTCTACAATAGCGTTGCAGCAGCTGGATACAGCTGACTTTCCATGAGCTCCTACCTGGTCACCTGCACCAAAGCTGGTTAGTGACATTTCTCTGATTGTTTCTGAACTTTTAATTGTCTATTTCTTCCCACATATGTACCATCTAGTATCTATAGAAAATTCCTTGTTGAGCTTCTGCTTTCCTTATTAAGACGCAACAGATATAGAGGCAGTTCATTGGAATAACTGTGTCATTTGAACATTTCTGAGTAGAAGGGAGTAAACAATGTGAGTAGTTTAGCTGGGCACACTGCTACCTCTAACACAGTTAGACAGGATTTATTAGGGAAGGATAAGGATTGACTATTGGGTAGGCAAATAACAATGTATAGAACACTCCATCTTTTGGATTAACTACCATAAATTCACATGCTCTTCTATGGTGAAGACACTCAGCCACTCTTCAAGGGGGAAGCCCCAAATCACATGCAATCACTGCATTGAGCTTGTGGACCAAACTCTTTGGGTGATGTATTTCATTCTCCATTGGTCCTAATGTGGCTACTCATGGCGTCACTATTTAAAATCACTAAAGATGTTATTTGCTTCCAACAAAACAAGCATACAATTAAGGAAAAAAAGAGAATTAGTAACTGTGATTAAAGCCTCATTCTGAGAAGGAGAGAATATGAAACCTACAGCAGTCACTGGTCCATGACATATACCAAATTCTGCTGGTTAAGAATGGGTAAGCCTATATACTCTTTTATGTAAAGGATATCACTTATTTAGTCAATCATGCTGTCCCTAGTTGATTTTTCTAAGAGAATTTCCATGGCCTATTTATTTCACATTTCATGGATCTGTTTCTGAGAAGATCATTCATGTTCATTACCAACATGTGTGGTGTGTTAAGATGTTATTGACAACCCATGTGTCCTCTCTCTTCCTGTTCAGCCATTCAGCTCATGTTTTTTTGTTATGTTTTGTTTTTTTTATGTTTTTGGGGTTGGTCTACACCCAAGGATTAGGATGGAATTCCAGACAGGAAGAAGAAAAAGGCTAAATGAATCAAAGGGAACATCTCTTTCTAGTTTTTGCCTTTTCATTTGTGAAGGGCTGCCTTACACGGAGACTTCCATTACAATTGTGTTGGTCAAAGTTCTGTCACATGGGTGCCATTATATGCCTGGGAAGGTAGAGAAGTGAATATTTATAGCTGGACATATTCTAAACAAAATTGAGGAGAATGAATTCTATTAGATAGACATTTACCAGAATTAGAAACTCTCAGCAAAGTGTTGAATACAGCCCATGTTTTTCCTTCCAATATCTATGAGAAAAAAAATAACAGAGTCAGGGAAGGGGAAGGGGGAGAGAGAGAAAGTGCCTAAACAAATTTTAAAAAGGAATTCCCATTTAACTAGAATCCACAAGAAGTGGTAACTGATAATGTGTAACACTTGTGATGGTGATGACAGGTCCCAATATAAACCATCCAATGTGGCCAAAAACAAGCTGTTTATTCAAGGCTGGGGAGAATTCAGAGTTACCCACATCAAATAGAATTTAAATATATAGTATTCCCCAAATTCAGGCCCCAATTGGGCAATTGTTCGAGTAAGTTCTCTAAAATGAACCATAAACAGAGAAACTGGGAAAAAATATATAAATATATTGCTTTATAGCACTTGTTAGTAACCACAAAACATGTCTCAGAAAAATAGAAGAAAAAAATTTCAATCATGGAAGATAAGATTTGCCATAGAATTAGGATGTTTTAAAGTAAAATTATATCAGACAAAGCTAAACAGGCAAAGAATGCTTTGAGCCTATTACAATGAAGAATAGGCCAGAACACAGCCTGAACTAACTCCCTTGAAACAAAAAACTGGAAAGATTTTAAGAGTTGGGGTGGGGAGATCATAAGCCACCTGTGTTTGTCAATAGGTTTTAACCAAAGAAAAGTAAACTTCCTCCTATCTTTATGAGAGAAGGTAATTTTTCAAGGATGTAAATTTACAAGGTACTCCACTAAAATTAGGTTCCTACCCTCCTACAGACACTGGGAGATAGGGGTGCTATTTTCTTGATAATTACATTTCAAAGGCATGACTTCCAGATTTTTGAGAAAGACATCCCTGTGTTGTAATTGCCAGCAAGAGGCTTTCTGAAGACTGCATCTCTAAGGGGCAGAGAAAGAATTTGCAATTATAAGTTTCCTAAAATACAAGCTCTAGGAAAATGGAGCTCTATAGTCAGGAAGAAGGTTGTCTGAAGTTTAACTGAGGAGAGCATTAGCCATAAAGGCCATCATGGTCAGAGGTACATGAGAAAATTGAGCACCATTAAATGTATTCAATGAATTTCAAAAATTTATATTCAAGGAAGTGGAATGAACAATAGACCAACTAGAAAAAAATTACAATAAAAACATTTGAAACACACAAGGAAATTTGGGAGAGGATAGTATCCATGGAAAATAAGACAAGTAAATAACAAAAAAGATAATTTAGAAATACTGAAAATAAAATGATACCTAACTTTCCACAGATAGCCAAAAGAATGGGTAAGGCATTACTGAGAAAAACATTTTGAATTAAAAGATAGCTCTAAGGAAATACACCAGAATTTAATAGAGAATAATAAGGAGACAAAACATGTGAAAGAAGATTTCAGAAACAGTAACAATTAGTTATAAAGTGCCAACCTATGTAGAATGACAATATATTAAGGTGAAAATCTCCTGAGGAAAAAAAGGCAGCTATTATCCAAAACAGGGGAAACAAATGAGTGTATACATCGAAAACTCCACTGATACAACAAATAGCAGGGGAAAAAAATATCACACCTAAACATATGACACAACAGCAAAATATCATACCTAAAGAAAAATCCTCTAACACTGACAGAAATAACCTGCAGTGAGAAGACAATTATACTAACAGCATTCTCTTAATAGAAGCAATGCATAGCAGAGGACAATGGGATAAAACAACTAAGAGAAAGATTCAAAGTATCATTTAAGAATCTGTCATGTATTAACTGTTGGCTTTACAAAAAAGGGTTACCTACTTTTAATATGTAACAATAACCTCTGAATGGTCCTATCCTTTCTGGGTTGTCAACTCCTCAACTTCAGGTTGAGAATATCAGATATCAGGTATCAGAAACCTTTGCTTTGTCAAATAATTGTGGTAAGTATGAGTTTATGACATAATTCATGATTATGAACCATATATTATCAAGGGAGGCCTTCTGTGGGTGGTCTAGGAATATTAAAAATGTATAATCTCAATTCCTGGTTCAGACTCATGACATTATTGTGGAAGGACATAGACTTTGACACTGCTACAATTATTTTTTGACAGTAAAGGAAAGCACGTTATTAAACTCAGCCTCATGGCACTGTGAATGGTATGAAAGAAAGATGGAACAATGCTGGGTTCTTGTTAACATCTCTGACTTACTCATTTAAACAAATCAGAAAACGCCTTGCCTGTGGGCCTCTTGTAATTTGTGATAATAAATGCTCTCTTACAGCCATCTTTAGTTGAATTTTCTCTTGTATGCTACATAAAGAGCCCTAAGTAATGCTAAGAAGAAAGAATTTAAGTACTCATAGACCACACCTTCAAAGGATTACTAAAGTAATTGCTTCAACAACAAAAAATGAATATATAAATAAAAATAAAAAAAGGAAGTGGAAACATTTATGAAAGGTGAGCTAAAATAAATGTAAGGAAATTATGTGAAATAACACACAACTGATTACAATAATAATTATCTCAGTTGACTAGATTTGGGTAATTTTAAATTTTGGTCACTGATAATTCTTTGTTTGCATTTTATAGAATAAATATATAACATTTTTGAGATAAAAATCTTGTAATTCTTATAAAAGCATCAGTGGACCTTTATTAAATGGCATTTTAAGAGTTAATGATGGAAAATATGTTAAATCATAATGGCAACTCACTGCTAGTATAAATTTCTGCATATATTTTAATCTCAATGCTTATCTCAGTTCTAAACAATCACCTTTGATTAGTATTATCTCGTAATTTTCAAATTGCTGCTGTAATTTACTGCTGTAAAACTTTTCTTCCCTTTCTAAACTTTTCATTATGGGCCACTGCATTATTTCTATGTCTTTTAAGATGAAAAACCATCACAGAATAGAAATATTTACTCAGCAAAAATATCTCAGCAACTCTCAGTAGCATTTTGAGAAATAATACCTTTTCCAAAATAAAGATTAAAATTGCTTGTAATAGGTGCTGCCAATGATCTCACAAAAGGAATAGTTTTCTTCCCAATTTTATCTTTTTTTGGCAGCCTTCTGTTTAGTTATAATTTTAAAAATATCTTTCAAAATACCATTTCTAACAAGCTTACATAAATTTAGCATTCATTTAATTAACCTTTCTTCAATAAGAATTTTCATTTGAAGTTCTTTGTTTCTATCTGTTCTGCATTCTCTTCATATGAAATGGGTAAGCTTTCTTGGAAGTTTTCTTTTTAATACAGAGAGCTAAATTTTAGTCAGTATAGAAGAAGTTGAAAATATTGACAATGTCAACTACAGTCAAGGTCATACCAAAAGTGTATTTTACTGTAGGATCTGGGCCTCACTGGTGAGAACTACAAAAATTTGATATGGAAGAGAGATATGAACAGCCCTTCTCTGGGTCCATCACTGATTGAAAACAACATATTCCTGTTTATAGATGAACCCACAGAGACTATATAAATGTGGGTGGGGGGCAAGACACCGTTATCACATGCAGAAGGTGGAAAGGAATATGCTTGAAAAGTGTTAATTTATTTAAAATGACAGGCAGCTCAAGAAGTTACACTTTTTAGAAAAGTGCATATTTTAAAAAATAATTTCAAGACAAACCAATTACCATATGCTGTGAGATTTAGAATTCATCATAAAATGAAAATGTGTTAAAAACTGTCAATTACTTTTTTTTACTGGTAATGCTTTTGAGCATCTCATTTTGGATTGTATCAATTAATTTCTGGCTTTATAAAAAAATTGTGAACTGAAATAACAGTACTCAAAGAACACAGGCAACATAGGATGAAGAAATTGAGCATCACACATACAAAGTGTTCCAGGTTCTAGTGTTAACAATTAATGGTTTTGAAGTGCAGAGGTCATTTTAAAAACTCAAACCATATGAATGTATTTTTTAACAAGAGTGTAATAGGGGTATAACGAATGTTTTAGTTGCCCATTGCTACTGTAACAAATTACTGTAAACTCAATGGCTTAAAACATCACTAATTTATTGCCTGAGCTCTGTGAGTGAGGTTTGAAATGGATCTTATAAAACTAAAATCAAGGTGTCAACTGGGCTATGTTCAATCTGGAGGCCCTAAGGGAGAAAGTGTTTCCTTTCCTTTTACAGAGGTTAGTTAGCAAATTCCTTGGCTTGTGGCCCCACCTCACTCTGACTTCTGCTTCTATCTTCACATCCCCTTCTCTAACTCAGGTCCCTCTGCTTACTCTTAGAAAAACCCTTGCAAAAGATTAAGTCCTCCTGAAGGATATTCTCCCCAACTCATGAATTTTCATTAAATAACATCTGTAATGCCCCTTTTGCTATGTAAAGTAATGTATTCATGGGTTCCAGGGACAAGAACATGGACATCTTCAGAGTAAGGGAGCTACCTTGTTGACCACTACTTCAAATGCTCAATGATTTCCTCTTTGCTTTTTAATCCTAGAATATCCCCTTTGTTCAGCTAAAATATTTAATTGTTCCATGAATTCTAGACTTCATATTTATAGAATAATACACAAAATTATCAAAATACTCTTCTACAAAAATTATGATGCTTCATATAGCAATTAAGTAAATAAAATACCTCTGATACTGTCTTGAGGCTGTATGCAGAATTAATTAATACTACATATTCAAAGCAAAATTTTCAATAGAAAGTCTGTGAGATCCTAAAAAATTTTGCTAATATCATAAACTCTCCTTAGCTTTAAAAAGTTATTTATCTAGGAAAGATTTAAACAATAACAATGGTGAGCAATTGATTTTTTCACATATATATGTACGCATACACATTAATGTTATGCAAATTTTATTTTTTCCTTCATGGAAATATATGGTCTTCACACAAAATTTTGAAATTACAGGGAAAAATAATAGCATCCATGTAAAGATAACCACTTCTAATATTGCCTCAGAACATTTTCATGTTTATATAGATTTGTTCTCTTTTTTATATGCATTTTTAAAACTAACACTAGTAGTATCACATATTATACTATCTAAGCCTGATTTTTCTACATTTTGTGAAAGGAATATTTTTATGTTATTCACTTAAAAGTTAGCCAAATTATGTGTAATTAGCTTACTTTTAATTAGCTATTTAGATTTTTATTAACAACACAATAAAAATAATTGTGCATTTTTTTCTATCTGAAAACAATTTTATGGATGTAAAACTAGAAGTAGATCCTTAAAGCTTTTTTCCCCACCAGTGGTAATTAAATTTTATTGATGGAAAAACATGAGCCTATATTTTAATCCACCTGAATATATTACAGATGAATTGCAGAGAATTAAATAACATAAGGAACGTCACCCAATTATGGAAATGAAGACCATTAAGATGATATAAATACCTATATTTTAGTTTTTTTCCAATCTCATTTTGTTTCTAAAATGTCAAATCTTTGACCATATCAAAAGAAATATGAGACACAAAAGACACATTCAAAAAGAAAATGAAAATTTAAAACTTTGACACCTTCATTTTTTATTAATATTGATCATTAATTCTCATTAACTTGGTTAAATATTCTTACTCAAGAATTTCTTGAAAAAAAAGATAACAGTGAGGAGACAGATGTGTTAATTTTCTTATAGTAATCATTCACTATGTATGTCAAAACATGTTGAACACCTTAAATGTATACAATTTTTATGAAAAACATTTTTTAAAGGGATAGGAGTTTAGAGGACATTTACCAGTATTCTAATGACAACTCTTCATCTGCTATGCTTTAAAAGGGAGTAGTTAAGTATCACATAAATGGATATTGCTCATATTTCATAGATTATCATCCTGAAACACTCCTTTTAAACTGTGTATTAAAGCTTAGAGAATGTTAAGTAGCAAGAAATACTGTAGTCATTGGGGTCAAAAGCACTGAAAGAAAGGCTGTGTCTTTTTGTTATCGCTAAGGAAAAACTACCAATATTTAGTTTCCAAGTAAGAATAATTTCCATTATAGAAAAAAGGAAGATATTTTATTTAATAGCTGTTGTATTAATATGACACAATTTATATAACTCTGTTCTACAATTTGCTGGAATAAAAGTCTGATACGCTGCTTAACTATAAACCATAAATCCAAAGAGTTCCAGAGACCTTCATCATTGGAAACAATTTCACTCAGCAGCACAATTAACAGGAAAAGCAGGAAGAGGACATAAAACAATGCAGTGACATTATTAATGCTGACATTCAACACCAAGAGTTTTACTCTCACACAAGAATGAGGATATTGAGTCCTAGTGCATGTGGCAACAGTTGGACTTTAATATGTCATTTATTTCAATGTCTATGGTTATCTTGCATATATTTAATTAATGTTATATTTTATTTTTTAAGAACAGGTTAAATTTATCTTTGGATTGATAGTTTCTGCTAAAAGACTTAAACAAAGGACAGCCCAAAAGCAAGTGCGAGCGTGGGCGCAGACAGACAGACAGACACACACACACACACACACACACACACACACTAAGCCATCAAAGCACCAACCTAAACACTGTCCCTTATCACAACAAATATCATATTCATATAAATACACTGATTTTTTAATATATCAACATGCTTGTCATCTGTACATTTTCTTTGGTGAAGTCTCTGCTCAGGTCTTTTTCAAAATTTGTAATAGGGTTTATTATTTCCTTATTGTTGAGTTTAAAGAGTTTTTTGTATATTTTGGACAACAGTCTCTTATCAGATATGTCTTTTGCAAATATTTTATCCCAGTTGGTGGCTTTCCAACTCATTCACTTGGCATTATCTTTTGAAGAGCAAAAGTTTTTAATTTTAATGAAGTTCAACTTATCAATTCTTTCTTTCATGGATCATGACTTTTGTGTTCTATCTAAAAAGTCACCATACCCAAGGTAATCTAGATTTTCTCCTGTGCTATCTTCCAGAGCTTTATAGTTTTGTGGTTTACATTTAGGTCTATTATTCATTTTGGATTAGTTGTTATGAAGAGCTTAAAGTCTATATCTAGATATTTTTTTGCATGTAGATGCTCAGTTGTTATGGTACCATTTGTTAAAAAGAGTAGCTTTTTGCCATTGTATTGTCTTTGTTCTTTTGTCAAAGATCAATTGACTATACTTATCTGTGTCTATTTCTGGAAACTTTAAATTTATTTTAAGCAATTTTTATCATTGCCTAATACTTCCAAAATTGTAGTACTTTTGTTTTTTCATATTTTTATCTTATTAATGATAAAATCACAATATATTTTCTGTAAAATATTTGTTGCATGTAGTATTAAAATAAAATTTTATAGTATAAATTCTATATAGTGTTCTATATAGCAATTTTCATATTTTTGTTTTTTAAATTTATACAAAATGCAGTTTTTTTACTTATGTCTATAGCTAAACAATATGTACAAATCTGTAGCCAAAATACCATTAATATCACTTTTTCTTTGTAAGAATAGCACACAATTTATTGGTTATATATTAACGCTATGCCAAATTTAGCTTTGGGAACAAAATTCTAAAGAAAATTACAGGTATGGAGAATTTTATAAGGAGTTGCCCATATGCTCAAAAAAAATCCTTGTGTGTTAAGAATAAAACAATGCATTTTTATTATCACAAAGAAGAATTGAGACAGATGGAATGATGTAGTAAAAAAAGAACTTTTGAAAATGAATTTTTAGAATAATCACACTTCACTTTATTTCTCTCCACATTCTTAACCCATTTGTGTATTCTTAATTTTATAAAAACAAATAAATAACAAGAAGTTTAATGACCTTAATTTGCCTTTATTCAGAAAATTGGAACAAATTTCTAGTTAAAAAAGGGGAAACAATATTTAATGACAATGACTATGATTATTATTATGCTGACCATTTTATAGCTATTGCAATAGACTCAGTGAGATTAACTTTGCCAATGACAAAGAGCTTATAATGGTCCCAGAGGCTTAATTTTTTATGGATAAAATGGGTTCAAGTATACATATTACATAGATTTGAAATAAGAAAATAATTATAAAACATTAAATACACACGCACACACACTTTTTCCTGTGTGTGTTTTTCCATATATGCTTCACTGTACTAATCAAGATGTTACTCAAGGATGTTTATTAATTAAGGTTCGTTCTATCTATCTAGATTTATATTTATTTCAGGGATTTGATCTTATGTAATGGTCAGAGCTAGCTAAGCTTCCTGTTTAAGCAGTGTCTCTGTAAGACTCTTTTCTTTGCATCTGATGCAAGAGTTGAATCTACAAGGGAGGAAGTCAGGAAGGGAAGATGAATATGATGTGGGAGAACAAGAACAAGCTAGAATTCACAGCACAATCTGAACCCATGATTATGGATTAAAATCTATGTCAATTTTTGTGGCCTCAGACCTCATTGATATGGTTATCATACAGAGAAGCTAGGACTTTCATAACTTAGCCAAGAAAATTCACCCATCATATATTTAGAGAAATTTCAAGGACAATTGAGGGGATGGTGAAACAGTGTTCAGGTCAAACACTGCCTCTTGCTATCGATGAGTAATTCTATCTTCACAAATATGTGAGAGATTAAAATTTTAAAAATTGCTGCTTCATCTCTGCCCTCCAAATCAAGAACGTGAATCTTTCTTGGGTTTGACCTATCCAGAAACACACAGGAAAGGGAATTCTGGAAAATATAGTCCAACATAGCAAGTTGGCACATTAAAAGGAATATGAGTGCCAACTTTGCATTTATACACATCTTCTTAAAACATACACAATTTTTAAATAAAGAACATAAGTCACGCTGCCACTTGGCATCATGGAACTATCCTGATAACTGAAGACACAGTAACCTTTTCTCTATGAGAGGATGAGTCCTTTTTTTTTATTTCAGCATATTATGGGGGTACAAAAGTTTAGGTTACGTATATTGCCCTTGCCCCACACCCCGCACCCCCTGAATCAGAGCTTCAAGCATGTCCATCCTCTTGACAGTGCCCATCACACTCATTATGTAAGTATACACCCAGCCCCTCCCCCTCCTCCACATCTGCCTGACACCCGATTAATGTTATTCCTAAATGTGCTCTTAGGTGATGATCAGTGAAACCAATTTGATGGTGAGTACGTGTGGTGCTTATTTATCCATTCCTGGGATACTTCACTTAGTAGAATGGGCTCCAGCTCCATCCAGGAAAATACAAGTGGTGCTATATCACCATTGTTTCTTATAGCTGAGTAGTACTCCATGGTATACATATACCACATTTTATTAATCCACTCATGTATTCATGGGCACTCTCTTTTTTTCTTGTCTTTGAGTGATGTTCATTCTTTTCCTAGTCGATTCACACTTTCACTTGAGATCATGTAGTTTACATACTCATATATAAAGTTAACTATGATTAATACATTTCATGTTAGACAACAAATGGATGAGAAAGGGAAGAAAACAAATATTAGGTGAACATACGTATAAACATACCATATCAAAATAAGGATGAAATACTAGTAACTATTATAGTTCCCATTTATACAACTGGTCACATGACAATAGCTCATCTATATCATGGAAAAATAATTAAGGATGTTATTTATAAAAACTGTTGAAAAAATTTTAGCTAGGACGAGACATAAATTTGGGTGTTTTTAATTACTGGTACATATAGCACTTTCTTTTAATTTCAGTTATTAATATTAAACAATAATATTTGAATGGATGAATGAGATTTTAAAAACATAAAAATATTGATTTGTTTCTGAATAAACAATTATTGGAAATTGATTCTTCACTTAAATAGGAAATTTTCACAAGATTATACCTTATTGCAAGCTGAGGTTTTTTCTTTTCTGTAATCTCTATTTTTTAATAAAAATCAAGGAAAAAGAAACATTTATTCAACATGGATTTCCTTTAAGCAAATTGAATGACTCTTCTAATGATTCCATCATTATTATATTTGATTCTGAAAATGAAATTGCTTAATGTAATGCATGTTGTAATGATAATTATCTAAGCTATATACGTACAATAGCAATTATAAATGACACTGATAACAATTAAGAGTAGCCATGGCTGGGGATATGTTCAGCAATCCTAGAAAAAAAAAATGATATTTTCTACTTACCAACATCAGTTACATAATATCTAGGAAAGGAAGTCTGGTATGGTCCATGCCATCTGCTCAGTTGAGAACAAATTTTGTGGGTCAACAGCATTATGGCAGCCAGGCCTAGGTCATGTGTGGGTAGGTGCTCAGGATGACGGTAGTTTTACCGGCTAGATAAAATTTCTCAAAATGTTGCTGGAAAGTGGCGATGTTGGGCAGATAAAACAATAGCTGCATACTGCAGTTCATCTAGCTAAAAGAGTTTTGTTTTATATTATGATTAATATTCTGCTTCATATTATTATTTTCTGGAACGTATCCTTATTGTTCTTAACTCTTTTAAGTAAGATTTTCATATAACTAAGCAACATTAAAATAGTAAATTCAATAAACAAACAATGACAGAAATCATCCAAAATGACACTGAAAGACAACAATTCCTGGCAGTCTCATTTTCTTGTAAATTATCCTGAGCCAATTTTTTTTTCTGCCTGTCATTATATTTATACACCATTATGCTTTAAGAACCTAGAAAACTTAAAAAAAAAAGACCTTATTTCATTTTTGCATTATGACAAAAATCCAAGAAAGTTCACACATTGCCCTCTCATGAAATTCGCTTCTCAGGCAATATTTTAAGGTTTGCAACTTTTTTTTTTTTTGACATGCTTGCAGCAATCATTTCTTTTGAATATCTGCTTCAAATAACAGGAGATACTATACAGCAGATTGTATTTTTCACACTTTTGGCTACATATATATATGAATATCTTACTTCTTCCTAAAATAAATCCCATCCATTGCCAGGATCTTTAAAATTCTGTAGTGTATTACCACTTCATGGCAATGAAGTTCATTTCAAGATTAACTATTGCATTTAAAACACTAGAAAAAGTCATGAAAATTTTAATGCAGCCTTAAATTTTGAACATATTTCTATAAATAAACATAGTTAAGAGCATATTACACTTAAATGCTTACACCATATCTTTAGTTGTTTTAAAGGCATTAGAATGTATTTAGATTAGTGTGTTTTATTGTTTTAAATTTAAATAGGGAGGGTAAGCTAACCTTAGTTTATTTGCTGTTTTAAAAGTCTTCTAAAAGTTACCACTATCACTAATTATTGTTGAAGTTTATGTTTCCCTCATATATGTTTCCCTAAGGGAGACACTGTAAGAAATGATCCATAAAAACAGATTTAAAACTGGTGTCAACAATAGAGTGTATAAACCACTATAATCATATTTGCACGGTAAAGGCATTGAATTAAACCAGATGGTCTCTTTTTCCTTCTTGAAGGTTAAATTTAGTGCATAGTTACTTGTTCCTTTAATTATAACCTTCATCTTATAGGGCAACTTTTAACCAAAAGACATTGTTGCATAGTTCACATATAATTTCTCAGGTCAATGCATAAATTACAAACAAACAAAAGAGTAGCCTAATGCTACTAATAGTGCTAGGCATTGCATCTGTCACATAAGTTATAGATTATGTTTAATTCAGTTCATGTGAAAGTTGTATGACTTTTTTCCTTATCTGTATTGAGAGTTTCCTGAGTTTGGGGAACCTTATATCATTTGCTTCTGAGAATTGTATACTCCCCTGTATGTTCATTTGTAAAATAAATGTAAAATACATGAAACACTTAAAACACAGTTTCCTTGAGTATAAAACATGGTTATATGAATTAAGCAAGCATGCTAGATCATAATCAAAAGGCCTCAACTTTTTAAAAGTAGAATAATTAAAAGTCTAGGGAATTTAAAATTGAACATAATAGCCCACAAAGTGGGTTTCTCACCTATATTTTACTAAAGAATATAGGATATGTCAGATACTTAATGCTGCATATTGGAAATTTTTATTAAGTCTAGTTTTTGCTGTTTTTCTTATCAATATCAATATTATAAATTAAAGAATTGGTATTTACTGAAATGGGATGAGGATGGACATTGCAATTCTTGTTTGAAGTGGAGAATCTCTCAAAGCTCTGCTCTGAAAATTTTAACAGCATTGTTGTTGTGTGTTGGGGATAGAACAGGGTGAATTCTCATAGATTATGTCATTAAAATAAAAGTTTAACTAGCCAAGTTTGTTTGTGTTAAAAATTTTTTCATTTGTTTCTTTCCTTACTATGATTAAGATGATAGAGATGCAGAGAATGCTACATGAGTCTTCTGTCCAACAACAATAACAAATTACGTGAGTTAAAAAAAAAAAAAAAAAAAGAGTTCACTAAGGCAAGAAACTTCCCAGGAGACAATAAATATTCGAGATAGGGCTCCATTTTCCCCTAAGCAATTTTAAGATATATCCCCAGGGATCAACCCTTCTAAGGGATAACAGATTGCTACTTAACACGATAGTCATACCTGCTATATGTTTTAATATATTTGGCAAATACTTTCACCACAGAAGAAAATCTACATTTATAAATATGGTTTTAGGTGATATACCCAGTGCTATATCTAAAATGTCTTAACTTTTAACTAAATTTTAGGAAGAACATCAACATGGTACACACAATTTTTGACTTTGGAGTCAAGTCAACCTGAAAAGTTCTCAAATCTGTCATTTACTTTGGGTAAGTTCCTCACCATTTCTCAGTCTCAGTTGTATGTAAACACCATAGTATGGACTTTGTTTAGGAGATATATATATTTCTTCTGACCAAATCATATGAATATATATCTATTAATAATTTGGGCTATCATAATTTCAAACATATTTATTTTAAGGCTAGAAGGAATGAACAAAAGATAGGATAGAGGGCAATCTAGGAGTTGTGCCACGTAAGAAGGTGCTAGAAAACTAAAGTGCTTACAGTGAAGAAGAAATTTAGTAGTTCAGGATGAATGGGTTCAACCACTGGAAGTGTTTTTGAAGATTTTCTCTGGAAACCAGTGGAATTTTTATTATGATGCAATGAAGAAGATTAAACTGGTTTCTCCGTATATTCTTAGACCCTAACTCTAACATTTAATATAACTTGAATTTGTTTAACCTGATAAAATTCTTATCTTGAAATGATTTTATAGCCATAGCTTGAACAACTTGAGAGAGAAGAAAGGAAATGATAAGAGTGTGGAGAATTCCCATATGATGGAATGAAAAAAAAATTGTCACTTCAAGAGAAACCATGTAAACTCAGAGGGAAGGATTGTCACATTTATAACTATAAGCTTTAGGAAAAAAATGCTACAAGAATTACCAGAGCCAATTTTCATCCCTTGTAGTTTAAATCAAGGAAGCTATTCTAGAAATAAACACATGTCAATCATAAATGAGACAAGTATAAATATTCATAACTCTATGAAGATATAAAAAGATTAATATAAATACATGAAAATGGGCATTGTTTTTACAGTCTAAATAAGAATAGTATTCTATGTAGACCATTGATTCAAGTAAATAAAATCTCATACATTTTATTTTCATAAGTAAATTAACAAAAAGAGAAAAATGGAGAAATGGAAAGTTCTTCAAAGACAAGTATTATACTAAATACTGTCTCCCCAAATTTTTAAAGGCCTAATCCCCATTGTGACTGTCTGGAGATAAAGTTTTTATGAGATGATTAAGGTTAAATGAGGTCATAAGAGTGGGGTTCTAATTGCTACAAGGTAGAGTTCTAACTGTGAAGAATCAGAGATCGATCTCTCTCTTTCTCTCTCTCTCTCTCTCTTTCTCTCTCTCTCTCTCTCTGTCTGACTGTCATGGGAAGACACAACAAAGAGCACCCTCATCGCAAACTGAACTTTGCCGGAACCTTGATCTTGGGTCTTCCAGCCTCTAGACTGTAAAAGAATAAAAGTCTGTTGCTCAATCCACCCAGTCTATGAAATTTTGTTATAGCAGCTCAAGCAGACTAATATAAAGAGCAACTTGAATTTAATTCAGCAAATGCTTATAAACATTTCATGCAAGACTTCTCTGAAATGCTAAAACACTTCATACATATTATTCTTCATTAAAGAAATAAAAAGATAGTATACAATTGTACCTGATCTTACCAAATGATAGTTAAAAGCATAGAAACATACATAAACATATATGCATACAAGCCCAGAAACATATATAAATATGTAGTTTGCACTTGTGTGTGTAGGGTGTGTGTGTGTGCATGTGTGGAGAGGAAGAGAGAGACAGAGGTAGAGACAGAGAGAGATACACACAGAGAAAAAGAGAGACAGAGAGACAGAGAAAGTGGAACTAGTAGGGCACATGTGAATACATGTTTAAAGTATTATTTAATTGGTTATCATCCTATTCATAGCCAGGATTAGTAATAACATATTTATGTTTTAGTAAACAATAAATTAAGAACCAATGACTAGTTTTTGTTAATTTTATAGGGATGTCTCATAAAATTCAGGCCTTTTAAAATTAGAGCTCAAGTGTAAAACATAAATGTTCTCTAGCAAGGAAGCATTGAATATCCTAAGTGTACTATAAATAATACTAAACTCTGGACTCATATTAAAATGAAAAACTGTTATAGTGAAGACATTATGTCTCAAAGAGAATCACAGCAAGTTTCTTTTGTTCCACTTAAACCAACTGCCTAAGTCCACAAATATAGGCTCTTCCTTCTCAACCAAAAAGAAAACAGAGGAATGAGGCAATTTCCTGGGTGATTATCACTATTCAGTGCCTCACTTTTCTACAGAGTTCTCTGTCAATTATTCTTATTTAATGGGAGCAGAGTTTGAAGATGAACATATTTGAGTGACAGTAATTTTTCTCAAAATTGTGGAAGAAAAGCAAATCTTAAAGAAGAAAAAGCATATCAACTTCATGAGACCCAAAGCAGAACGATTGCCCTTTCTGAGGTAATAGCAATGCTATCAGTCAAACAACGCTCTAACTCTAAAAATAACTTTATTCACCAAATCCATGATAACTGCACTTACACGATAATGATGTTTAGAGAGAAGTTGTTCTAGACCATTTACATAAGGCAAAGTAGCATATTTTATTTATACACATTATTATTTTTTCAGTAAATCCATAAAATATGGTCACATGCTAGACCATGCTGATACAGTTATGAATAGGCAAATAAGTGTCCACTCTCACTGAGTAAAGAAGTGAAGAAAAAACAATAATTGAACCACATGTACATAAAAATATTATGAGAAGCATCATAAATGCTATCATAAAAGTTACATGAACTGACATAGAAGGGAATAAATGGGGAGATTATCTAAAAAGATGGTCTTTAAGGTAAAAAATGAATGAAAAATAGAGCTAACGGTGTGAAAATGTAGAAAAGAACATTCTGGGAATCAGAGAGAGACACAGAGAGGGAGAAAAAAGGCACATAGTACAAAAGAATTGGATATATTGGAGCAAGGGTTCGTAAACATTTATGTGGCGGGCCAATTAGTACATGGTTTAGGCTTTGTCCTTCTATATTAGAAGAAGAAATAGAAGATAAATAGAAATAGAGTTTAGTCGATTAAACAGCAGAGAAAAGATCCAAGACAGTCTCATTAAAAATGTGTGCTCTCAGGCACTATCCTACCTTACTTTGCAAAAATGTATGTACGTATAAGTCATGTAAATTGTAGAGAAACATAGACAAACTCTTCCTTGTAGCATCTGAGATGGTTGCTCAGGGGAGGTGATACCTACAGGGTGTTACAGAATGGTGCCCCACCATTTTAATACCTTCTATTTTAGTCTATTATGATCTTGAGCAAAAGTCATCTCTCTTTTTTATTTTCCTGAAGTCAGTGAAATGCATATATATTCCGCACTTTTGCTATTCCCAGCATTGTGCTAGGCCCTGTACAATGATAACAGTAAATTTGAAGACACAGTTTAATGTCCCTGAACACAGCATTATGGATTGGCTGGCTGAAGGGGCAGATCTTTTGAAGTCAGATTATTCTGGGTTGAATTCCACATTGGCAATTTCTTTAGTTGTGTAACCTTAAGCTTATTATTATCTCATGACTCTGGACTTGGTTTCCTTTTTCTATACAAAAAGTCTAAAGAAAAATTAAGTCATAAGTTCCCACTTGAAAAAAAAGAGGAAATATGAAATAGCTCTCAAAGTGCCTTACATATACTTCCCTCTCTGTTTTTTTGTTTTAAAAAATATATATCACTTTTCTCCAGCTATAAAGAGTAAATAATGTACACGTATAAAGTATATTAAAGGAGGCATATTTTGAACTGTGATTTTTTTAAAATATAGAACTATAACTGAGGGCAGAAATAAAAGTAAGCAAAGAAGGAAAATATTAAGGACAGAGTAGGAGGAATGGAAGAATACAATGCTCCAACAGAAAAATATTAGCTTCAAAATGTGAATGGAGACAAAAGAAAAAGAAAAGGTAAATAACAAAAGAATCCAAAGAAAATTAAATATAAGTTAAAGCTCCTTCAAGCAGGATACTTGACTACTTACTGAAAAATAGCACCCTTGGGTTTTCTGTGGTTTAATTTTATTGGTGGTCAGGGGCAGAGGGGGAGGAGGTAAGTGTATGAATTACTATTGCTGCCTTAACAAATTACCACAAATGCTGTGGCTTCAAAACAACACTTCTGACAGCACGATTTTGATGGGTCATAAATCTAGGTACAGAATGACAGAAGTACCTCCCGTCTACGTGTCTCAGAAAACCAAAATAGAGATGTCGACAGGGCTACTTTTCTTTCTGGAAGCTCTGGGGGAGTAATCTGCTTCTAAGCTAATTCTGTCTCACATGGCTGA
This sequence comes from Lemur catta, assembly GCF_020740605.2. Taxonomy (NCBI): domain Eukaryota; kingdom Metazoa; phylum Chordata; class Mammalia; order Primates; family Lemuridae; genus Lemur; species Lemur catta. The sequence continues at coordinate 16,253,515 of NC_059139.1, read as the reverse complement.
AGGTTCCCATTGCCTTGCTGGCTGTCACCTCAGGACCACACTTAAATGTTAGAGGTATCTCTCAGGACCTGGCTCATAGCAGGCACTCTACCTCTGGGCCAGCCACCACACTGCAGGCCTTCTCACGTTGCTGTGTCTCTTCTGCCTCCTTTGTATGCTACATCTCCTGACTGTCTCTTTTGCCTATTTCTTCTACTTGTAAGAGCTCAAGTGATTACATTATCCGAATAGCATCCAGATAATCCAAAATAACCTCCCCATTTTAAAATCCTTAATTTTAAGCACATCTACAAGGACCTTTTGCCAAGTAGGGCAATATATTTTCAGGTTCTGGTGATTAGGGCATGGAACCCTTTGGGTGAGCCATTTTTCTATTTATTACTGGGAGTGTAGTAGTAGTAGAACTATAACTATAGTTACCATTATATAGATATATATGTGTATATGCATATTCATGTAGAACTATGTAATATATTATACAGTTTTAATAGTTTTAATTTGGGTTAGGTGGATAATTGGTGGCAATCCTTAGAAAAGTATATGATATTTTCAGTTCACTTTGGTTATGTCATACATTATAATAGTGATAATAAGAGTAAAAGAAAAGTATTGAAGAGACAATTTGTCATAATGGCTTATAACCAGACATGACAGTTATTGACAGGGGAAGGAATTCTGAAAATCTACCTATGTAGGCTTTAGCAATTGCGATAGGTAAAGTTTAATTCAAAACTCAAATTTATGTAATGTGATAAGGCTTTTTAATTTAAGTAATAATCAGATCAGGGAAATTATAGATTGTATGTAAGAACATGGTAAAGCTGAGTATATGTCTTAACATGGGGCTTAAATGTTCATAATTATTAGCATACTTTTTCCCCACACTTTTGCCCCACCATTGTTATAACAAATCTGTAGAAAGACACTATAGTGGAAATAGCTTGCTGTCTGCATCAGTATGGTTACTAATAACAAGTGTGCTTCTCAGATTGTTGGGTATCAAGTATTGATACCATTGTCAGAGCCATGTCAGTTGGTATGACTTTCATTATCAGACACGTCAACCAAAACACTGATACACAAACCAAACTGACAACTTATCAGTCTATAAAAGGAAAGATTAGTATTCCATATTTTTGATCTGAGTATATGTGTTTGCAATTCAGGAGTGACTTAACTGATATCAGCAAATAACAGAAACACCAATAATGAAAATCCCTTAAGTGAAATAAAGTGTGATTTTGCATTAAAATAAATGTGCAGCCTCTCTTCTAGGGGCAAAAATTTATAAAACACATGGCCATTTTTTATTTTCTGCCTCTCTGTACATGCAGGAGGAAAAAAAAAATCCTTTTGTTGACAGTTTGTCTGTAAACTCAGTTTATATGTAATTTTTTCATTTACAAAATCATGCAAGATAAAGATTTTCTTTATAGAGACTACAGATATTAATAGACAAAATCAAGTTCAGAGCTAAAATTAGCTCATGTGAATTTGAATGATCCATTACATGACTAACAGGAAAGAGACTAAGGAGTTTTTTTGTCTGGAGAAAGTGATTTGTAGTTTGGAATTCAAAGAAGAAGATATTTGGGAAGAAGAGATTTGAGGAGTACAAAAAAAAGAACATTTTGCTCGTTTTCTTTTTCTCTCTTCCTTTGTCTCTTCTCCTTTTTTCAAGTTCTTCTGCTGCTTCCAACACTATATCACAAAATATTTAATAACTTTATTGTTCTTTAACAACTGTATTGTTGTACATTGTTTCTTTCAAAGAACATTTCCAAAGTTTCTTTAGAAACTGCGTTGGGTAGGAAAAGTAGTAGATGTGATGTTTGTCTTTCTTTCTTTGTTTTTTAATTATAGGTTCAGGAAAGAGAAAACCAGAGATATATAGTAATACAATTGTTCCTTTACATAATATGTCAGTAACAATGACTTATTCATGTATATATAATCATATTTAAAATGTTCATGCTAATAATGGGACATATTTAATATATTGAGACTTTATTATGTTCAGATTTTCAAGGGTAGGATATATTTGAAAACTCTTTTTGATTAAAAAACTTATATATATATATATATATGATAAAGATATAATACCTATGACATGCAGGTTTGTTCTTTATACAAATATAGAAAAAAACAAGAAAAAATGAATCTCACCAAAAAGGTAAAGTATCAAGGAAACTATAACAGTTAAGAAAATACAAAATGGGAGTACAGATCAGTATGAAAAAGCTTAACAACTTGACTAGTAAAATATGCAGTTATAATGGCAAGTTATTAAATTACAGTGTTTATGTATATGCATATACTTGTGTGTAATTGTGTTTGTAAATGTGTATGTAACAAATTCTAAATGCAAAATTAATCAGCTTTTAGATATTGAAATTTAAAGATTTGAAAATCTTTAGAATTTTTCTCACTCCATCCAAGAAAGTGTATTTTTAGTTTAAAATAAAGCCAGGTTATTTTTAAGAATATTTGAAGGACATAGGGAAAAAATGGGAAAATGATGTTCTTAAGCCATTTAGAAATAATTAAATAATGACTCTTTTCATTTAGGCTGCTTAGGTGTAGAGCCTGAGACAGAGATTGAGCTGCACGGGACTTACTAAGGAGTTGCACTCAGAAACATCTAGAAAGGGGTGAACGGGGAAGGGGAGCAAGTTTGTGGCTTCAGGTTCATACAGCCTAAACCTAATCCTTGACATTCTGGAACATAAATTGTACATTAGAATGTTGTGATCTTGAGGCCAAAGACCTGGACGTCCTTTGCTGCTCCCTCCGGTGGGGTGGTGCTGTCTCCCAGGTATCTCCACGTGGAGGGCCTCCCGCTCACCTCCAAAGAAGCAATGAATGGAAGATTCCAGCAGCAGTGCTTGCCGCAGCTGGAAGATGGATGTTCATCATTTTATTGCCAACATTCTGCCATTTGCACTGTTCAGATCTACATGGTTTCCACATTAAATTCACCCTATTCAGGTAGAGCCTCTCTTTAATTTTGGTTAGTCACAATTTTGAGGAAAACTTACAGAGGAGATTTGTAGGGTGATCTATACCCCCTGCTGCTGCAGGTATCCTGGGTCTGGGACTGATGGGTCTGTACCATCTTGCTGTTCTACCCTCAATCTAGATTTCCCCTTAGCTGATGTTTCTGCTGGCTTAGGAATCTTTCCAGGTGGAGAAAAAATGGAGAGATGAAAAATTCTTCAAAGATTAGTACTATGGACAGAATTGTGTATCCCAAAACTCATACATTGAAGACCTAATTCCTAATGTGACAAAGAAAAAAAAATCACATGCTGAGGCTGCTAAGATCTATGGTACAAACAAATCTTCTGTCCATGAAATTGTGAAGAAGGAAAAGATATCCTTGCTAGCTTCATTGTCACACCTCAAACTGTAAAAATTATAGCCACAGTACATGACAAGTGCTTAGTTAAGATGGAAATGCATTAAATTTGTGAGTGGAAGACATGAACAGAAATGTGTTCTGATTGACAGCAGTCAGGTTTGGTACTATCTGCAGTTTCAAGCATCCACTGGGGGTCTTGGAACATATCACCTGTGGGTAAGGGGAGATTAGTGTATTATTCAGCCTTAATAAAGAAGGGAATTCTGTCCTTCATGACGAAATGGATGGAACTTTAAGGCATGGTGCTAAGTGAAGTAGTCTATGATATCACTTGTATATGGAATCTAAAATCAAACTCATAGAAACAGAGAGTAGAAAGGTGGTTATAGGAAGCCAGAGGGAGAAGTAATGGGAAAAAGGAAGATGTTGATCAAAGTGCATAAAATTTTAGATAAGGTGGAAGAATAAGTGTTAGTGATCTATTGTACTGCATGGCAACCACAGTTAATAATAATATATTGTATATTTCAGAGTTGCTAAAATAATAGATGTTTTAACATTTTTACTGCAAAACAATAAGTTGATGAGACGACAGAGATGTTAATTAGCTTGATAGAATCTTCCAACCATGTATATGTAGCTCAAACATCACATTGTACCCCATTAATATATACAACTGTCAATTAACGAAAAACCAACAGGCATGTAAATGCCATTGAGGATGTCTCGATTCCCTGGATTGACATTATCGTTGCTTATATCATCACAGAGCTGGATGACAGAGTGTGAGGAGAATTCTATAGGTTAAAGAACACACAAGAACAGAAAAAGATTCTCAAAGAAAAATCTGAGAAGGACTTTGAGCAAAGAAGAACAGCTGGAGAGGTGATGAAATTTGCCAATTTTCTGCCTGAAGAGAAGGTTGAGGATCTTCTGTTTAAATAACCCTTCCTGCTCTGGCTCTTTTAGAAACCCTAACATTGGCTCCATTTGAAGGCATGGTGTTTAGGTTTGGTATGCAGGGCTATGTATGTTTTGGCCTATGAATTTCACTGGTTGTAAAATTTACTTGGATATCCATTTATGGGATTACTTTTGCAGAATCATAATTCAAGAACCAATTATCAAAGATGAAAGGGATTTGGAAAACCTGCCCAGGAATTTACAGAATTTACTTTGCAGGAGTGTCACCCTCCTCCATTTACATCTGTGTTCCACGTGATCTGCTTACCAAACATGTTAGAAAATACACCTTAGGAAACAATAACGGTCTCAGGCCAACTAGTGTGGAGCAGCCTTCATTCCTACCCACTCACAAATCTTGGCATTGTTGTCTGAGATTGCTGCAGCCATCCTTGTGTTGCTGTGGTATTGCTCTCCTCACGCTTTATGAAAGTCTGCCTTACTTTTTCTTGCATTACAGGACTCTGTTTTGTCTGTCATGGAAGCAGTTCTGCCAATTTAAATGTGGCTCCAGTACAAACAGAATAAAATCATTTACAAATTTAAAAACAAAGTTGAGGCATAAGATATTCTGTGAGACTTCAGAGATAGTGACACAAGATAAGGTACTGTGGGCAGGAAAGGCAAGCCCATATCCAGACAAAGCGTCACTCCATATAAGGACGAAACATTGCCTTTTATGAACATGGAAGAGGTACATTATAAACAACTAGTCATTAAGTGGATAGTTGATTTCTTCCAGGGATGGTACTCAGAGGGAGTTTGCTATCTCTGCTATCAGCAGGTCTAAGATTTAGTAGCAGCATATGTTGTCAGCTTTATTGAGTGAAAACTCACGCTTTGGGTCTCATGCCTTCCTCTCATTTCTGCCACTACAGCACAAGTCCTGGGGTGTTTAAGGATAAAGCTGGTTGACACCTACTGGTCAAATCAATACTAGAAGCCCACTGTTGGGAATTAACATCTTTACCCTTGTACTCATTCCCATAAGGCCACCTGTGTCTCTCTTCCAGGTAACTCCTTGTGTTTGATCTTCCCAGCTTACTCCTCAGGTCCTTTAAAGAATAAGCTAAGCTATCCCCCACTGTCAGTGAATCCATGTGTTTCTTCAGTCCAAGAGCACTTCTTTCTCCACAAAATTAGATGATCACTGCATCACTTAAAGCTCTATTCCTCGGGAGGATTTATCTTCATCTGTGTCTTTGAGCATCACCCCTGAGTGGTGACATAGGGCAGCCACTATTCATTGTCAACTCAAACCGACATACATGCTGACACATCTGTGAACCAAGCTGGCTTTGGTTCTTGTAAACCATGTGAAAAGCAGTAAAAGTGTGTTCCAATAGGGCAAAGTGAAGGTTTTCTAAAGAGATTAGTAAGATAGCAGACAGAGGTTATCTATCAGGACAATGCCAGAAAGACTTCAAAGGAATTTCAGAGATCTTCAAAGCTGCTTCTCCCATCACATGCCAAGAGGGTTTTAAACAAAACATATTTGCCAGACCATAGGTATATAATCCTCTCCAAGGCCCTGCTACTTTACTCTGTTAAATGTACCACAGCTAGTACAACTGCTACAATTGGCACTTAAATTTAGTTACATTTTCAGTAGTCTACTTTCATCTGTCATAATTCATCCCATTTTTCCCACAGGTTTGATGTTGAAATAAAATGAGGGAAATATGGGGAATAACAGTTTCTATTTTTGTTGTTGTTGCTTTGTTTTATTTTTTGAGACTAGGTCTCATTCTGTTGCCTGGACTAGAGTACAGTAGCATCCTCATAGCTCAAAGAAACCTCAACCTCCTGGGCTCAAACTGTTAGGGTAGGTAGTCAGTTGGTATGAGCAAGGGAGGAGGGAAGGGAAAAGTTAGTCACAGGCTTGAACAAACAGCCCTTGAACACACGGACCTGAGGAGAAGAAAAGAGCCATTAATTTCCCAATGTTGCACAGCTACAAAGTGACCTTTCCCCCATTATATCATAATTATAATAAATTAACATTGTGGTTTTGACACCCCCCCTCTTGTGGGAATAAAAGGGAAACTATGAGTAAGAACAGACATTGGACAAAATGAACACTGACCACCACCACCACCCCACCACCACCACCGCCTTTGACTTCAACAAATAAAAACAGAATAAAAACAGCAACCACTCAGGGTTCAGGCAGTTGCTCCTTTTGAGCCTACCACTCTCTCTCTTGAGAGTGCACTTCAGCTTCTGCACAAGCCTTTACTAAGGCGTGTCTGCTTTCATTCAACAAACTTGCCATTATTGCTCGGTTCTGTGTGTCTGCTGAAATTCCTTTCTGCAATTTTAGTAAGAACATTTACACCTCTGACAAAACCATCTGCCTACTTCAGCCTCCCAATCAACTGGTCCTATAGGCACTACCACACCTGACTAATTTCCCTATTTTTTTGTCTAGACACGGTCTTGTTATATTGCTCGGGCTGTTCTTGAACTACTGGCCTCAAGCCATCCTTGCTTCTTAACCTCCCAAAGTGCTAGGATTACAGGCATAAACCACTGCTCTGGGCTGATTTTTTGGTTTGAATAGACACTATTGAATAGATTTTTTTTGAGAGAGAGAGACTATAATCTGTGCCATTTCTAGTTTGACTGATACCATTTTTGACCATCTTGACTAAATGTATATGTGTGGGGGGAACAGGAAGTTTTCAGGATTTCTGTTTAGTCTTTTTCTTTTTAACTATACCTCTTACTCTATAGGTCAAAGATCTAAATTCTAAATATGTTAAGTTTCATTGTGAAGGAGCTCAGGAAACATCAGCCCAAAATATGACTCTTTGATATAAAGAATATTTTGAATTAAAGGCCTTTTTAGATCAAAAGGCATTGGAAGGGGCTTTCCCTCTATCTGCATAACCAGGCTGACCCATCAAAAGAACAATTGGCTTCCCTATTATCTCACTATATTGCAGGAAAGAAAATCAATCATTTTAAATATAATATCTGTCTCTAAGGTCAATTTACAAGTTGATTTCTGTCCCTCATCGATGCATCCTCCCTAGCAACCATGTATTGCCCCTAAATAGAATTACCTATATTCCTCATCTCCCCCTCCCTTCTAAAAGGCATATATATATATAAGTACCTGGATGTCATTGGGATATTGAGTAATTACTCTGAGTCTCTCCATGCACGTGGCAAATAAATCTCTCTCTCTTACTAATCTGCCTTAATTGTGAGTTGATCTTTCAGTGAGCTTTCTGGGGAAAGGGGAAGTTTCCCCGTCACCCCCACAGTTTGGGGTAGCTGGCAGGCAGGATCTCAAAGCTGCTCTGCTTTTCAGAAAGCCCATTGAGGAGAATCGAAAGTCTGAACAGCCGGCAACACAGTGAAATACCTTAACTTACCAGTCAGACTCCCAGTTTTCCTCTCTCTGTGGACTCCAGTTGAGCAGATGGTAAAGATCATCTTTTGCCTTTCCAAATTTAACATTAATGAGAGAAAGGGATTTTGTGAGTGACTGGACTTGTGAATGACTCTGGTATTGGTATATTTTTTGGTACTTTGTGATATAAACATTCATATTGTCTGATTCCCTCTTCTCTCAGAAATACCCTTTGTTGTTGTTGTTGCTTTCTTTTGACATTCTCTTTCTGTGTCATTTTGTTATAAAGAGGGTTACCACAGGCTAGAACACAGGCCTGGAACCCATAAGCTCAATGCTGGAGCCAGCCCTGCAGGCTAGCCAGTGACACGGTTCTAACTAGACTGGCATCTATTAAGACAAACTTTGCTGCAGGTCCCTGAAAACAAAACGAAACAACAAAAAACTATATGAGGTTTCCCTCTCATCCTGTTATTTGTCTCCGAGCTTATCTTGTGACTGGGTGGGAATTTTCTCCTCAGTCTCTGCCACCCTGGGGGCATGTATTTTTAGAAACATGTCAGGCAGACAACCTGAAAAAGGTAGGGGGTCTGAAACATGTAAGATTCTAAGCAGCACACTCTTTGTACTGAACGTGTCAAACTCTAGAGGTGTCTTTGTCTTAAAAGGTCCTATTGTCTTTATCATAAGTCTACTTCTGAACATGAATGTTTGGGAATCTTGGGAATTGCCTTCTCGGGGTCCTCTGAAGGCTAAACCTGGAAAATTACCACCTGGGCTTTCTATGAAGAGGCATTGGATTGAGTTGCCATTGTGATTAATGGCCAAAAGGTGGATCCTTTAAATTAAAAGATTTCTAAAGTTTTAAATAAATTTTAGAGATCTCTTATTCAAATCAATTGCCTTATTTGTATTAATAGAAGAATTAGATTAAAAGAAAGACACACAATGCGTGGCTAGCCTTAAAAATTTTCTTCACAAAATGAAGAGCGAGTTTCTGATCTAAAACAGAGAAAAATCCTTTGCACACTACCACTTTGGAAATAATGGCAGAGGCCAATTTACCACATAGCCTAATGGTTAAAGTTCAGTGCCTTCACCTCAGTAACGTGGGTTTGATTCCCAGGCAGGGAATGAGCCTGCTCTGGTTTGATATTTGTGTAACTTTCACCATTCGTTGATTCTTTCCCCTTCTGTGCACAACTTTTGCTTTCCTGTATTCTGTAATGGCATACAGGGCTGTTAAATATTTTTGTATAAATGTTCGGCTGAAAAACTGGCACCCTAGAAAATATGACTGGGCAAAAATTGTGGGTTATATCCTGTTCATGGCTGTTGAGACTTTCCTTTCTTTGAGTTGCTTTTGTGGTGTTTCTGGATCTCATGCAAACTGTTCTCTACCTCTTTAAAGACACCTCTTGCTAAGTTATAACCTTGGTTAAGGCTTACTTGTTTCACTTAAAAGGGTACTTTAGTTAAAAATTCAAAAGCAAAAATGTCAGCTGTTTGTCCCAGCTATAGTCTGCTCCATTCATCTTCATTCCTGTCTACTCCTTCCTCTTTGCTGATCATGGAGTTTTGGCCAATCAAAGGTGGCCAGCTGTTTCAATTATTTAAGGCAAACACTGAGCTGTAACCAACCCAGCTGTTTCTAAACCTCCCTTCCATTTTCTCTGTGTCACTTTCTCTTTTCTGTCCATGAATCTTCTCCTAGATTGGAGTCTCTGTGAACCTGTCCTGGTTCAGCTTCCCAGTTTGTGAATCACTTTTTGCTTAATTAAACTCTGCTACATTTTAATTTGTCAAAAGTAGGTTCCAAAATAGAGCTCCCAGAGACCCCCAGGAGCACTCAGAGTCCAAGTGAGGCACCCATGGGACCTGTTATGTCCATTGCTCTCTTATGGCAACTGAGACTTGTGGGTCAGTTCTCTCTCAGATTCCAAAGTGCCAGAGATGTGTGTTTTGAGCTCTCTGTGTTTTTGTTGGAGCAAAATTTTGTTCCTAATTCGGTTCAGAAGTCATGACAAAAACTAAAACTAAGTCTGAGATCAGATTGGGTCTGATAACTAATTAGCTTAGATTCAGTTAGAGTCCTCAAACGTCTGGCTGGGTCAGGCAGAAGCTAGCAGTAAATGACGATATGACAGAGGGTACAAACTCCAGCTTTCAGCAATTCATAGTGGTTTCTGTGTTTTATCTCTTTGTTCCGTTTTCGTGTGTATTTGGGTAAGGAAAAATCATTGCCTACGTTGATCATGGAGATCTGAGAGCCAAAGCCAAGATTCAAGAAGAAAGTAGGATCCTTAATTTTTGAAAAATTAAGTACTCTACTTTCTAGCTATGCCTACCTGTACATGTATGAGCATTAGACCCTGGAAGTGGCACACGGGTAGAGAAATGGCAAAATCTTACTAAAGACAAATTGTTGCCTAGGTAGCAATTGCTTAAAAAGATAAAATAAGTAATAATAAGATTGATAGTCTGACTAAAAAAATAACATTTAAGAGCTGGCAAATAAAAATTCATTATAAGAACTATTAGGACTGCATCTTTCTGTATGTCTATAGGTCTATATGTCTATATAGGTCATGTGTATGTGATAATTTATTACCGAAATACATAAAAGAGTTCTAATTAATTAGCTTAAAAATAAACACTTAAATCAAATATTTTATCAAGAAGATAGAAACTAACTCAAATATCTTTTAGTTCACTTGACTTTAATAATGCAGTAATTGACCTCTGCTCAAGTTTCTTTTGAGTCCCTTGCACCCTGATTCATAACTTCACTTTACATTCACCTTCACAGGAAGATAATTAACATGGACCTGAATACCTCAAAGATACTGTGAGTTTCCTTCAATATTCTCTCAAAATCTCAAAGCTGATTTAGACTCCATAATCTTTACTCAGGGATCCACTCTTGTTCAGTACTTATTCAGTACATTGATGATCTTTTGCTCTGTGAACAAGGTGCTCTCTTAGACGCCCTCATTCTTTTAAAGACTGTAGCTGAATGAAGCCATAAAGCCTCTAGGTCTGGACTTCAGTGGGTACAGAAAACTGTTACTTACTTAGGATAAAATTTCTCAGGGCAATCAAAAGCTCACCCCAAATGCCTTGAGTCAATTTTTTCATAGTCCTCACTAAAACTTGCACACTGGCAAAAGGAAAATCTGCCACTATTTATACAGAATCCAAATATGCCTTTGGAGTCTGCCATGCAGTTGGCATAATTTGGAAATCGTGTGGTGTCTTAACTTCTGCTGGCATTCCTATTGCCAATGGGCTTATAATTGCTGCTCTATTATAAGCTATTCACCTTCCTTCTAAGATTGCTATTATCCACACTAAGGAAGCAGATACTGTATCCCTAGAAAATATGTAGCCCAAAATTGGCCCTCCTTATCCTTTTTCCAGCCAATTTATTACCCTGTCTGATATTATTGATCATCAGGCTAATGCTCCTCAATCTGAAAAGAATAGGTGGACACAAAAGGGTGTTAAATAATTATAGGAATTATAAGATGAATTGTATATTGGGCCAAACAGACTCCCTGTGGCCCCTTTTCTTTTAACCTTTTGACTTGTACTTATCTCCCATCACATGGGACATATGTGCAAATGGGGGATAATTAAGATAACTAAGAAAATACATACACAGATTATATATATGACCAGAAGCATTACCTTTGGCCCTTATAAAAATAAAAATCCAGAATGCTCCAATTAGGAGACACGGATTAACCCCTTTTGAGATAGTGTTCTGTCGCTCCATGCCTGCTGACACCTTAAGCTTCTGTCCCTGGGCTGACTGAACACTATGAGGATTGAAGTGAACAATTCGATATGATGACTAGCTATGTACGAGCGCTAATATGCTTCAGCATATGTCACAGATAGATGAAAGGAGCAATGCCTATAGAATTGCTATTTGTTAAGACAAAAAGTCCAAGCTTTTGTACTTACAGATCTGTTGGTTTATGACTGACTCTGAGATTAGAGCAGGTGTCTTCTCAGATGGCTTCTGTCAGCCAAGGACAATTTCCTGTACAAGTTTACAAGTTTAAGCCAGTATCTTCAGCTCTTGCAGAAGCTTACAGATGGTTACATCCACAGGTAAAGGAAACCTGGGTGAGACATCAAATTCAAGCAAACTGGTGGGTATATATCCTATAAAAACTTTTACTACTTATGTCTGCATTTTGATTTTTAATTTTTTCTTTGTTTCATGGAGAATTAACACAACCCCCCATATTAATTTATTCCTCTATTAAAGATGCAACAGTTTTTTCTTCCTTTCCTGCTTCTCTCTCACTATCCTTGCTTTTTCTCATTTTTTCCTCTTTTTTGATTTTCTCCTAATGTCACAGTATGATAAGGTCACAGCACTGAGAAAGCCATTACTTATCTATTTGTACTACCTGGGCATGAAACAATAGCCTGATTTTATACTTTGGCAAATAATTGCATTACTGCTACTTGCCATATTCTCCAGCTCTCCAGCCAGTTTCTTTGTCATTTTCTATGTACTTTCATCTGGTTTCATGGCTTTAAAGATCATATATGTTCTTGCAATTCACAACTTTATAATCATACTTCCTATTGCTCCCATAAATCCAGAGTCTTACATTTGTCAACTGAAAAAAACAGCAAGGTTCATAATTTGGAAAGGAGAGCTTTATTTCTCATAAAGAGTTGCAATCTGCAGATGTGAAAAGCAGGGCCCCCAGCCACAAGCCAGGAACATGAGCTTTGAGGCAGGGACAATGGGAACAGCAATTTATACTGAGCAGGATGGCCAAATATGTATATTTAACAAGCTATAGGAGGAATCATGAATAATTATGAAAAGATCAACATTTTCCTGACAATGGAGCTTTCTGCCTTTTTATGGGGTCCATGTTCAAAAATTGCCACCCTCTATGTCAAAAAGGTGAAACAAGGACACAAAAATTTTCTCTGCACATGCACCACTTCATGGTTGGTGGCCTTTTACCAGGAAAGAATGCTGGTCTGGAACATGAGATTTGTTTCTGTTTAGCTCTTGGGAACAGAAAAGCCTGATGGCCATTTGCAAGGAAGATGTGTGTCTGACCTTCCCATCATGGCTGGTAACTCAGTTTTAAGGTTTCTCTGGCCTCCCCTTGGCCAAGAAGGGGTCTGTTCAGTCAGCAGGGGTTGGGCTGCTGGGAGGGGTAGGGCAGGTTAGAATTTTGTCTTGGTTCACAAATTCAACTCCCTTCTAATGAGCACCTCCAGCTGGACACCAAAAGGAATTTCAAAACATACTCTTTACCTCCCTTCCCCACACACTTACTACTCATATTGCATTTTCTATATCAGTAATGTTCAATTTCCTCTTTCTAAGATTTTAGCCTAAAAGTCCGGAGTCATCTTGATCTTTTTCTCTCACCTCCTAACAGTCAATATGTCAGCAAATGTTGTTGATCCTACTCGCTAATATCTAGAACCTGAAGATTTCTGACTACTTCCACGTTGATCCAAGTAGTGATCAATTCTTTCTACAAATATCTCATAATCACTTAACTAGTCCTCCTGCTTCCATACTCAATCCCTCCCTGTTTTCTATTATCAACACAGCAGAGGTAATATTTTAACATTGTCAGACAGCTTGTCTCACTCCTCCACTGTATAGCCCATGACTTCCTACCTCATTAAGAGTAAAAGAAAAGCCCATTTTAATAGACTATAGGCTTATTGTGTAGAAATTCAATATAATTGACTGATGATAAACCCAGCTTCATGTTTGTTTTATTTTTTCACTTACAACACAGGAACAACTTTTTGCATGGCTTGAATTTTCTTTTTTCTTTTTTCTTTTTCTTCCATGGGGCTATTTGGAAGAAAATGTAGAACTTAAATTTTCTTATCTTAAAATGTGGGACATGGAATCAATAATCGTATAAAGTAACTAGATTGTATTTAAAAACATGTAACCCAACTTCAACATTGAAATCATCTTTAAAAACAAAACACCCAGTAATTAAACAATTACATTGAGCCCTTTTAGAAACCAACTTTTAGCAAAACAAACAAAAAAAGAAAACAATAAAGCTAAACAAAACTAAACAAATAAAATAACATGGGATTTGCCATCATTTATTTTCTCTACTAGTTTTCTTCCCTTTATCCAACTGAAGTCACTATTTGACCATTGTTGTGAGGCTTGTCAAAGTTACGTTAGATCCCCTAAATATCTTCCCAATATGTAATAAATAGCCTCTAACTTTCTGTCCCAGCATTTCCTATATCCCCATTAACAACTAACACATTTTGTGGTTTCAGAGATTTCCAAAGAAACTCAATATTAGAAATTTTTTCAAAAGCAGACTGCTCATATGTAATACAGCTGACATTTTAACTTAGAAGCTTCATTTGAATCTGGAGCCTGTAACCTTAATTACAATCCTCTGCTGCGTTTCAGGAACTGAGAAGATGGATTGATGTTGTGATTCTGATGCTGATGATGGCAGTGTTGATGTGTTTCTATTTCTCTTACATTATGTAGAGAAATTACCAGTCTTTGAAAGAGTTTTTTTTTCCATTTTGGCTTGATATTTACTAAGTCTGCCAGCTTTGGGAAAACTAGTCATTCCTGAAGCAAGCAGCAAATTCTTTTGAAGGGAATTTCTGGATCCCACTCTGGTAAGGTGTTTTTAACTGCAAGTAATATTAAACTCAAGTCCATCAGCTTATTGGATTAAAAACTCTATGATCCAAAAAGTTGTAACATATTCACACATAAGGTTTTTGCATCCTGAGTTCAGGGCCAATTTCCTTATTATCATTCCTGCCATAATAGTAACTCAGTCCTGCCTTCTTTTGAATCCTCCTTTAATCTTCAGGATAACTTTCCTCATTGTCACAAAAAATGTATCAGCAGCATCTCAGCATCTGAGGTCACACACTGTATCTTTTCTGTCTGTGGGAGATTGAGGAAGGCATTTCCCCTATTAAGGAACAAAGCCTTTCCACCTGAATAGGCCAGCTTAGGTCATATACACTTCCTGAATCAATAGCAGTAATCAGGAGAATGCTATGTGAGCTTTGCTTGAAGTGTGTATTTCTGAAACAAGTCTCTGGAGTGGGGGTGGTGGATGTAGATGGATGTCATCCCTTTAATATGTATTTACTTAGAGCATACTGTATGCTAAGGAATGTTGTTCAGGCTGAATACACATCACAATCAAAGTGACAAAATCCACAACATCAAAAATCTTTTAAAATCAGCAGATGAACAATGTATATATAATATATGATAGGGAATATTAAATTTATATCATATTTATGTGACATACTATACAATGTACTATATACACACATGCAAACACACACATGTCATCAGACTCCATGTAGAAAAATAAAACAATTGTGCATATTTTGATAAAGGTAATTTTTAAGCAGAGATCTAAAAAAATGACTTTTTCACAATAATTGATAAGACTTTTAAATTCATATGGAAATAGTGAGAGCCAAGAAAAAAAAAGAAAATTTTGAAAAATTTTCTTACCACTAGGTGTGGTAAAGGGTAGGTGTCCTGCTGGATATCAGTGCTTATTTTAAAGCTATGAACCATAAGCAAGTGTGATCTTGGCTGAGGGATAAACAAATAGAGCAATGAAAGAGAATATAGAAATTTATTGACATAATAAAAAATTCAGTTTGGCACTACAGGTGAGTAGGAGGAGAGATGGTTCAATAAACAGTGCTGGGGGAAATTATTTTTTATGAAGAAAAAAAAATCCCTAGTTCTTATTGTAAACAAAAATAAATTTCCTATGGATTACATATTTAAGTACAAAAATTAATGTTTTTTAATTTTAGAAAAAATATCAGATTCTCCTTTTTACTTTTGGGTCATGATGATTTGTTGAAAACAATAAAGTTTTATAAAATTGATTTAGTTACTGGTGGACCTTCATTAACTCAGAGAAAATTGACTTTTTCATTGTTATGTCTCCCTATAAATAAACATAGTACACCTTTCCATTTATGAAATATTCTTGTAGGTGCTTTACTAGAGCTTTTATTTTTCTATAAAGAACTTGTTCTTCCTATTAGATTTATTTCAAGATGTATGTTTTTCTGTCATTTCAAAGCTACCTCATTTTCTATCATATTTTCTAGTTGGCTTTTGATAGCATGGGGGACACTACTGAATTTCTTTGATAGATCATATCTTTATATGTAGCTTATTATAATAATCTACATCTTCTTTCCAATATTTTATCTCTTATGCCTTTGTCTTGCTTTATGGCAATAGTTACAGAATGGACCAAGACAGTCCTAAAGTTCCCCTCAGCTTGACTAAATATTTAGACAGGTTTCTTCCTGAATTTCCTCTTCTTAAAGGATTTACTTTAGAAAAATTAGTATAAATTCTTGCTTTGTCTCTTTGAGATACAAATATTTTTAATAAGCCTTTTATTCGTTTCACAACCAGGAATGTCTTTCTCATGGACCTGAGAGCCATCTATTTAAAGTGTTATTTTTAATCAGCAAGAAAGACAGAGCCCCTGTCTTCCCAGTCTTTGTGAGAGGGTAGGGTCCTAATTTCCAAATGCACCAATTATCAAATATAAACAACCTAATCACAATGACCAGCTCCCCCCCCCACAATGCAAAGTCCTCCAGTACTTTCCCATTAGCTCACCCCAGTGCTCAAAAACTCTTCTGCCTGCCTTTTGCAATGGTCTTGAATAAAATCTTTCTTGCCTCTTTAACTCTGTCCAGTTCAATTTTTCTTTGACAATATTCAGTATTAAAGTGAGAAGAAATACTTATGGGGAAAATTTCTATGAGAAAGGAATTACGTGATTTAAATTTTGGTTAAAATGTGATACAATTGTTTTTATCCTATGTGCATATGAAAGCTTGATTCATATTTTATTTTATTGATACATAATAATTATAGATATTTATGGGATTTATGTGATCTTTGATACATGCATACAATGTGTATTGATCACATCTGAGTAATTGAGATTATACATAACCTCAAAAATTTATTATTTCTTTGTATTGGGGACATTTTAAATCTTCAAACTACTTTGAAATATGCAATAAATTATTGTTAACTCTAGTCACACTACTGTGCTATTGAACACTGGCACTTATTCTTTCTATCTAACTGTATGTTTTTGCCCATTAACTAATCTCCCTTAATCCCACCTCCCATCCTTCCCAGCCTCTGGTACCCATCATACTGTCTACCCCCATGAGATAAACTATTTTTGTTCCCGCATATGAGTAAAAACATGGATATTTGTCTTTCTGTGCCTGGCTTATTTCATTGAACATAACTACCTCCAGTTCCATCCTTGTTGCTGCATGGATGTATAGCATACATGGCCAAATAGTATTCCATTGTGTATATGTACCACATTTTCTTCATTCATTTATCTATTGATAGACACTTAGGCTGATTCTATATCTTGGCTATTGTGAGTACTGCTGCAATTAACATGAAGGTGCAGGTATCCTTTTGACATACTGATTTCCTTAATTTTGTACTTTTTCATGGCTATTGTTCCATTCAATATTCAAACTGTCATTGGTTATTTGGAAATCCATATATAAATTGAGCAAGCACCCTGACTGTAGTGGATATTAAGAAAGTGAGCCATCAAATATTTTTGTATACAAAGAAGGTTTTGAATGCATACCTAGGAACACTATAGTTGTGTTACCTTTTATAAAAATTAAATATCATGGTATTATATAGTATACAGATGGTAAATGCGTGAAACAGTATTTTCACTATTACATAGTAATCTTTTTACTGGATTACATTTTACAATCCTGTTTTGTGAGTTTGACTGAAAAATGTAATGTTAATAGGAAAACATGTAAGAGCTGATTTTGTTTTAAAAGTTTGGTTATTCTTCGATTGATCATACTATTTTTGTGGCAGTGGAATAAATATCCAACAATCTTTTGAAATATTTTTGAGTAGGATTTATCCAACTCATTGGTCCTAAATGAAAATACATAAGCTTGGAGTAGAGTCAAAAAAACAGTCTTGTTAAAGTTTGTGTTGATGTTTCTCTTTTTTCCTTGATTTCCTTGAGAGTACTGATTATGCAAAAAAGTGTGGGTTTCCCTATGAAATCCAATTGAGTTAATATGAAAAAGAATAAGTGGGATTATGTTAATAATACAAAAATCTTTGATGATACTAAAGTTCTTCCTTTTAACACATGAAATTCAAAGAGGGAGATCTTCAGTGTGTGCAATTTTTTTAATACAAATTTATTTATAATTGCAATATAAGATATATTCCTATAATTCTTTTTCAGTAAGTCTACATTTTGGGCTGGATTTTGGTAGCAGAACTCAAGGGCATCATATATCTTCCAATATTTACATTAAATATTCAATTTGAGGTCCAATAATTCTCTATATACAGAAGAAAGACAAGAAAAGGCATTATCATATTCAGCTTGCTATTAGAGGAAATTGGATTATCAAGAGATGTATGAAAAGAACTGTGCACTTAAAGATAGAAAATTCAATTATCTGTTCCAGAACAGGTGCTCAGGGTACATGATATATAATCTTAGCTTTAACAGAAACATCTGACTTAGTCACACTTATAATGTCTCATGTTTAAAACTATATATATGTGTGTTTATGTGTATGTGTGTTTGTGTACATATATGTATGTGTGTATATATATATATATATCTTACTCTTCTCCACATCACTATGCTGTAGGTAGTATTATTTCCTTAATTTAATGATTAAAAAGAAGATACATGTGCTTTGTCTTTTGGCTATTAAATAGGCAGATAAGACACTTTTAAAAATCATTAAAATATATTTAGGTAACATTGCATTTTAGTCATCATTCATGCATCCCAAATTCTAGCATGTGGACTATAAACACATACAACATTTATCAAATACCTTCTGTGATGATTCAGGACTATATATTAGATAAATAGAGGTGAAAATGTAACTACTTCCTTTCAAAAAATTTAAATTAATGTGTATATATGTTCAGGTGCAAGAGTCACATAAATCAGTGATTATAAGCATTTATTATATAAAAACCCTGTGCACCCTAAGGAGTCTAATGAAATGATCCACAAATTGGACATATTTGAAATTCATTGCTGCAAATATCCTTGTTCCTTCTTATCTGTGTCCCCTAAAAAGACAAACAGTACAGAGAAGAAAGCAGAAGCCTGCAGGTTATTCATTGTATGCTTCCATGGAGGGAATTTTTTGTGGAAATCATGCAAGACAGAAATATGAAATACATTGTAGTTGATTTCTTCTTCATATTTCATGCTTATGTTTTCTATGTTTGAGACTGGGGCATTTTTTCCAAAGCCAAAAATATATTTCAATGAAATAAATATTCACTGAGTGACACCTGAGTTGAAAAGAGCTTTTTTGTTCAGAGAGTGACTGAGGTCTCAAAGCATCACGTGAGTCTTATATATGATTATATGGAATCTGCAACAACTGACATGACTTCAAATATACCACAAACCAGTTCTACAAATCTTTTACAGAAACAGTTAAAAAATGTATGAATTATTTTAGAAATTGAATCATCTAAAGAAATTGAAAACTACTCTACATTGATAATAGTAAATGCATGGGATTAGACATAAATTTTTGGACAAGTATCTGAAACAAAATTTTTCTGTTAAATCTCCAAAAAGTACTGACTCTGCCCGTTTGAATCTGTAAACCTTCCACCTATCAATGTCTCTAAATTTATCACAATCTTCTGACTCTGTTAAATTTAAATAAGAGAAAAAGAGAAAATAAAAATAAAATAAAATAAAAAACAGCTAAAAATGACTTTCTCTGATGTGTTTCATTTTTGCTAAAAAGTCTCCATAATCCCTTTCCTTTATCTTTTCTCTGCTTTGGGATTTTCTTGATTTATCTTATATAAACTTCATAAAGTGTAAATTCCTATATTAGTTTCTAATGCTAAATAGGGCCCACTATGCAGAGATTATGATATAATTTTGTTGCTTCTACCCCTTTCTAAACAGAGAAATGACATTCCTAAGTACTTAACATGCACCAATTAAATAAAAGTATAACTATTAGAGAGTACAGGGTAATATTGATTACCTGTTAAATGTTATAACAAGTGCAGTAATAGAAATGGTATCTAAAATCCGGCATATGACATATGAGAATGACAGAACTACCAACACATGTATTTTTCACTTTGGACAGTCATGCTTTCCTCAATACTATCTTGAAAATAGAAATCATTCACATTTCTAAAGCTATTTTCCCACTGTTCAAAAATCAATTGGAAGAATAAAATTTCTAACTGTGGTGAAAAAACATGTAATTCATAACTATAACATTTTTAAAAAGAAGAAAATCTGAAACTATTTCTTTTAAATGACTAGTAAGGATGTCACACATTGGTAGAAAAACTGTTTACATTTTTTGAGAAAGTATTATTCGTTATTTGTGTCTTCTAGAATTTTGCATCTCTAGTTATACATTTAAAAAACAAATTCATAGAGCACACTTACAAAACAAAAGTAAATATAAACCTAATCATCTCATGTAAATTATAGAAAGGGTAATTTAGGAATGGGTAGACTGTAAGCTTTCAGGAGTGAACCTTAGTGGAGTTAACAGGAGACGACCAGGCCCAGATCTGCAAAAGTCATTTTATTTAAAACTGATAGAAAAAAATTCAAATGGATTTCTTCTATCAAAAAACAAAATTACAAATTCTTACTTTCCCTACAGTTAAAATACGTAAGATTGTAAATTTTCCAAGCACACAGAAAATACTTCATATATTGCTGCATCCATGACAAACTTGGTCATCATCATTATTGTTGAAAATCAAGCTTTGGTGTGGTCCAAGCAACACTAAATCTCAGCGGCTTTCTAGTATTTTATAAAGTTTTATTTTCAGCATCCAGTGCTTTTCCTGATAGAAACCCAGGGCTCCGGACTCGATGTGTTTGATAACACCATCTTTATTACCTGCCTTCCCAGGTCCCAAGACAGGGCAAGAATGACGTGAAGTTTGCTCACAGATGCTCTTTTAAGAGCAGCCATGATGTTGTCTTCTATCAGTTCTACTCACAACTCATTGTCCCAAATCCAATCAGAGTCCCAAGCTGACAGCAAGGGAAGCTGGGCATCGTAGAGAACCACCTGGGTGTTTGGAGAACACTACTTGTCTTGACCACAATTATCCTAATCAATTCCACAGCAAATATTTGTATGACCTGAATTGATGCCAGGCTTTGTTCCTAGTGTTTTACATTTATTGACCCACTAATCCCCACTTAACTCTTTGAGATAAATACATTAAAAGCCTCATCTTTTGTTTGGGGACAGACAATTCTATCACAAACCAAAGTATCAAATCTCTGTAGCTTTACATAACAAAAACATATCGTTCTTTCACATCACTGTGGGTTCCATGTAATGCTAGGTAGCATCTTCTCTAGTCATTCAGGCTCATTGCCATCTTCCATCCTGTGGCCTTGGCATTGTACATCCTCAGAGTGCTTTCCTTTTTTACCCATTATTGGGGAAGAACACAGTTATGCATGGGTAGATTTTATGTGCCAGGCCTGAAATTGTTGTGACCGCTTCTGCTCATGTTTCACTGGCTAGAACAGATTTCACCTGGACTGATGTGAATGTACATGAGATGGGGAATGCATGTGGACTTTGTATCCACAAACGATAGGAAAACACGGACAGAAATGAATCCTGGCAATTGTCACACCCCAAATTTTAGTGAGGAAATCAAGAAAAAGAGAACTTAAGTAACAACTTGCTCATGTTTGCATAGGTGTTAAGACTATATTATTGTTATTGCTTATGTTCCAAGGTGCTGGTGGAAAGTGATAGAATATGAACTTGAACCATATTTAGCTTCATATTTTGTGCTCTTACCTGTTTTGCTATACTCATAATGCAAAATTGTTCAGTACTTATTTCCTAATAGAATGAATGACGAACAGATAGGTAATTTTACCTAAAATGTAGAACAATTTTTTTTCAATATATCTTTACTAAATGATTGAAAGTAGAACAGATGATTTTACCCTGATGTTTGACATAAAGCACTTTTTCTTGGCATCCACTTACTGGCATTTTAATATCACTAGTAAGGTATTACTCAAGCTGATTCTAATAATTAATTAATGGGAATTTTTTTTGTAAATTCAGTTTCATATCAGTAACGTATTTTCACCCCAGTTTTGATGTTTAGCTGTGCAGCCTTGCATCTGTCCCTTGGGCTTCCTTAACTTCACTTCATCTGTTCTAGCACATACCTTTTAGTATCCAGACAGACAAACTTAGAGTTAGCCCTTACTTCCTCTAATCAATTTTAAAAGTCCTTATAGAGCACAGAAACATAGAAACGTGTGTAAACGATGGTGGATTATCAAACACTTCTACCTTAGCTTTGGAGAAGGCCATTTCAGGAATGCATTCCTCTCCTGGAGGAAACCTGAACAAAGGGAGGATAACTTTCACATAGAATAGGAAATAATTTTTAAAACAGCTGATTCCTCTGCATCAACTGGCAATGAAACTGCTATGCTGTTAATGGTCTGTGAATCTTTAATTACAGATAAATGTTCATGTTAGTATCTGTCCTCAGGGCAAAAATGCAAACACATTATACCACTAGAGAAGCAAAGAAATGAATTTATGCTTTAATGAGCTGTGGAGCCTTATTATTCATTTAATATGATATGACACTTTGACTTTGTACTGGAAACACACTGGGAATACGAGGTCCAATTTTTATTCTGGGAAATTGTTTACTCTGAAAATTTACTCAATGATTAGTTGTTTTTTCTTTTATATCTTGAAGACTTCCTTTCATTGCTTTTCCTTTCTATTTTTAATTAGTGTAAAGTAATTATTTGAAAATTTAACATCAATTTTCCCTCTAATCTGGAGGGAAATTATTCATAGAAAAAAACCTCATATTAAGTTTGTCATTTCACTTTGACACAATGTGTTTTCCTATCCATAAAGGAACAAGCAAAATCAGACTTAACAATTGCCCCTAATGCTAACTACCTGTCCATCCAATGAAGTACTTTTCATTATGTAGCACCAGCCAATTTAATTGAGCATTTAATTCATAGTGTGTCACTCGGCTGGTTGCTTGATGATTTATTTATAGCCAATACTCACACCAAAGCTATAAGTTAGTGTCAATTTAAATGATATCTTGAAACTCAAACATTTTTAAAATAAAAATAAAATGTCTGGTAGATGTGCTATTGCAATTGTTATTGTTCTTACCCTTGTTATAATTGTTGCTTATGTTCCAAGTGTGATGCATGTGTAGAAAATGAGAAAAATAAAAATGGTCAATGAACTTGCGGCATGACAAATGAAGCTTACATTTATTGCTATCATAAAGAGAAAATTAAATATTCTCTTTTTTGATAGATACATATAACTACTTGGGTCAGTTTCTTGTTTTATCCTATTAGACATGGTCTTATGAAATTGATGTTATTTGAAAGTTTTAACCAAAAGATGGAAATTTTTATGATTCAACCAAATATGATACCTAACTCTATCCCTCCCCTCAAAATAGATACATTTATTCTTTGTTTATTAAGTATATTTGTGTATATATACATAATCATAAGCCACACATTATCATCTTCCAGCTTAAAATAATTTGAAATGCTCTTTGAATATTCCTCACTACTTATTTGATTTATCCAAGAAATATTTGTTAAGCAATTACTTGTTCTAGAGGTTCTTCTATATTCTGTAAAGAAGCAATGAAACAAAACAAAATAAAAATTTGCATTCTATTGAGAAAATATACAAGAAGTAATAAGGTAAATTGTATTGAAAGTTGGGATAAGTGACGAGGAGAAAATTAAGCAGGAAGAGTATGTGGTTCTGGCAGATGGTATTTTTCAGAGATAGCCACAGCTGTATCATCTGTCCTACATGTGATGCGATGGTAGCTGGGCCACATCCTTTTGCACCTTGGTGGGCTTAAGACTATTTTAACCAAAATAATCTAGTTGAAATGACAATATATGGTTTTGTAGCTGAGTTCATAATAAGAACTTCACTTTAGCTTTCAGAGCTCTGTGCTGCCATAAAAGAAGTCTAATTATTCTGAAGTTTCTACTCTGTGAGAAAGTCCAGGGCATCTGTAGGTTGTCTGATTGAAAATTCCATCTGAGGATTCAGTTACTAATAAAATCCAGGCATGCAAGTATGTCATTGAAGATACGACCAGATTATTACATTCCCTAGCTTTCAAGTCTCCACAAGTGTTGATAAACCGTTTCGGTTTTGCCCTGCCCAAGTTCTTGACCCACAGAATCTGTGATCTTAGCAAAATGGTAGTTTTATTTCACTATGGTTTGGAATCATCTGTTTTAAGTAGAAAGTGGGATTTTATATAATAGATAAGATGATCAAGGAAGGGTGACATTTATGTAAAGTTTAAACTGCCTATTAGATATTCAAGTGGGGTTATCAGCAAAAAAGAGAATATTAAAATATTTGAGTCCAAAGTTTAGGGAAAAGAGTCAGGTTCAAGAAAAGCCTCTAGTAGCCCTCCCCTGGGAAATATGGTGTAAAAGTGGAGTGTTTTAGTTCTTCTACTATTCTTAGTATCACTCCACAGATTCAGAAAAGAAATATGTTTTTCCAGCTTTTAGCATCATTTTTTCTGTTGCATCCACATGATGCTATATTCGTTATTTAAAAAATCTCAAAATGTGTTCTACTCATCTTTACAATGGGCATGATTTTCACTGTACTTTTTTCCCTCATCATTTAAGTTTCAATGTAAATAGGGCAGAGAAAAATAGTAAAATTGTTTTTATTATTATTTTTGCAATTATTTTGCATCTTCTCTGGGTTATAATGGCCTGTGCCTAATATTTGTCAAAAGTTTGGGCTAATAAAACTTTTGAGGCCCTCCTCCATATGCTAGCATAATTATATATATATATTCATATTTTATCATTCTGAAGAGATAAGATAAATTACATAGTATGTATTTCTGTAATAGAACAATACAGAATACTTATGAATTATATTCATTCCATTTCATAGATTATAGAATATTTGCCTTCTATCATTTGATTATCACTGTGTAACAAACCACTCAAAAATCCCGTGGCTTAAAATCAGCCAGTCTTTTTTCTTGACTAACTTCCTTACGTGGGAGCAGGGGCTTGGCTGATTCGGGTTGGGCCCAGCTTATGTTGGATGGGCTTACTCAGTGTTAGTAGTTGGCAGGATCACTTACGTGTCTGAAATTTGGTCAGAGCTCTGCTCTAGGCTAGGCTTGCCTGGGCCACTTCAGTTGGTACTTCCCTCTCCAGATGTAATTTGTCCTCCTCACAGCACAGCATAGCATCAATCTAGCTTATATGTGCTATTCTCATGGGGATGTCAGAAGCTAAGCCTGGTCAGTCTAATCTTGCAAACACTTTTCAAGACTCTGTTGGTATCAGGTCATATTGATCAAAGACAATCACAAATCGAGCTTGGAATTGACAAAGAATTTTACCACCCACAATGGGAAAGCATTGAAAACTTATGCAGAAAAAGGCATGAATAGAGAATGTTGTATATGGAACTTGGACTATTAATGCAATCTATACAAAGTCTATTAATTAATTATGCTAATTTAGTCTCCCAAATTATCTGTTTATTCTGGTTGCCAACTGCTTTTGTTACCCAATATCATCGTATGTATATTGTTTCTTCCTATACATTTTAAAATAAATTATATTTGAACACAAAGAAGCAAATATTTCACAACAAATTCACGTTATTCCCCTCAAATTTAATTCAATTTTAATAGTCATAGTGTTTAATATAATGTATGAAGTTTTGAAAAATCAGATAATGAGTTATGAGGGCTTTGGAAATTACTATAGTCTTATTAACCTTTCCAAACCCTTCATCTGATGTATTAATACATAAATTATACCTTGTTTGTAAAACAACCACAAATATTATCTTGAATTCAGGTTTTGTTAGTCCTGTTTATTAAGCAAACTTTGAAGTGAAACAAAACATATGCAAGGTAGACATTATCTTTATTATTGTCACTGCTTTCATAACTGTGACAAAATATATATAAAGCAAATGAATATTTTGATACTGTATATGTTTGCATTCAGTAATTTTTAGGCAAAAAAGGAAATAAAATAAATTATATACTATATGTATATATATGTGTGTGTATTGGAAAGTTTATGTGGCACAACAAATTGAATAATAAAAAAAATTAGAACTACCCATCTTCAATTTAATTTATTGCATATCAAATGATTAAAATTTTGAATAATTATGTTACTCTGTAATTAGCATAATAACATTAATATTTCTAGATGTCAGATTTACATGGCTGAATAATTTATTTTCCATTTCTTGTGGATTATATGTCATTTTAAAGTGTTTTTTCCAACAATATCAAAATATGATAGATTTACTCTGCTTTGTACTATTTACTAGATGTCTCTGAGACATAGTTTAGAGATATGCTGTGTGCAATAGACTTATAAATGATTTGTTTACATTACTCTATATAAATGATTTGTTTGCTTAATGTCTTGGAAATTATTTGATGTATTATGGTTGCTGATCCTGTTGTCATCAGATTACTACAATAAACAAGATCTGTATCTAATTTAGTCTTCTTATAACTTCCCTAAACCAAATGCAGGTGTTTTTATCTCCAGTATTTATCTTAATGACATTTATATCAATTTCATATTAATGTATCACATTTATAATATTTTAATTTCTTCTTATTAAATTTTTTCAGAATATAAAATATTCGGAATAAGCAAAAGTAGAACATATGAAATATCTATGCATACTCTACCAATATGTAAGAAAAGTTAATAGCAGTTTGCTACATATTCACCAGAACCATTATTTTAAAAACATAAAATATTATAAATGAAATGGTACATTCTTTGACCTCTTGAGGATCCTTCATTGAGGCACTATCCCTGAGTTGGTTCTTATATACCATAGATTAATATTGTAATATTTTTGCTCTATGTGCATATATTTATAATATTTTGCAACTTTAAAACAAGGATAAAATCATCTGTGCATGTAATTTTTGCAATTTAGCAGTTTTATGCATAATTTTGTGTTCCAGGTTGATCTATGTTTATATATGTTGATAAAGCTTATTTTATGATTTACCCATTATTTAAACCATTTCTTAAGGTCATGCAAGCAAATGTCTGGAACTGGGTTTGTTTGGTTTTATGACATGACCCTTCACATTTTCTAGCTGTATTAGTTATCCCTCACTGTGTGCAATTTCCCCTAAAATATTCGATCATAGTTTTTGTGGATAACTGGGTCCTTGCCTAGCTCAATATACCTCTTAAGATTGCAGTCATCTCAAGATTTAATTGAAGGTGGATTTGCTTTCAAGCTCACCCATATGGTCCTTGGCAGGATTCCATACACTACAGGATGTCGAACTAAGTGTGCAGATTCTGCAGTGGCTCTTGATTGGGTGCCAACCTCAGCTCTTTCCACAGGGTAGCTCATAAATGGCAGTTGTTTCTGTCAAAGTGAGCAACAGAGAGGTAGAAAGAGATGGCCTTCATAATCTAATCTCAGAAATGACATCCCAACACTTTTGCTGTATTCCACTTGTGAGAAGCAAATGACTAGATCACGCTCTACTTGGGGAAAGGAGATTGCCCAAAAGCACTGAATAGCAAAAGTTGGGCATCATTGGGAGCTATGTCAGATGCTGTCTACCACACCGGATATTTGCAAAGTGCTTTCAAAGTGATTGCTCCAAATTTTAAGCTCATCAACACCATACAAAAAGTCACTTTTCCCCTTTTCTTGCCAACACAACATAGATGAATTAGTAATTTCATGAATGGATTTTTAAGTATTTAAATGTTTATTTTATATACCCCTGATTATCACTGTAGTTTATCATTTTTTTTTCCATATGTTTATTTAAACTTGGCAATCCCTTTTGCTGTGAATTATTGGATTATATTGTTGTACTTTTAAAAACTTGCTTTATTTGTATTTTTGGCCTGCCCAATTTTTCTATATAATCTGAATATCAATGCTTATATATTTATGTGTGCTCTCAATATCGCCTATCCTGTGTTTGTGGTCAATTGCAAAAAAAATGACCATAAATTCCTTCAATCACTCTAATATGTGCCCATTTGTGATGTGACTGTGCAGTTCTTCTCTCGAAGAAATGAAGACTATTTTTCTAATCCTTTACTTCTGGGTGGCAATGATTTGTTTTAACCTACAAAATGTTGTAGAAGTGACTTTGTATGAATTTCGAATCTACACCTAATGAGGACTTATAGCCTCTGGTAATGCTCTGCTAGAACCCTGGCCTGAGACTGTGGCAAGGAAAAGCCAAGTCCTTTGTGGTGATGAGAGATCATCAAAGCGAGGCTAGCTGGTAATTATTGGCAATGCCCAGGCATATGCATGAGCCCTTCTCATACCTGCTAGTCTCGGTCTAGGCAACAGTTGATCTGAGTGACCCCAGATAAGAACAGCATAAGGATTCTTCAGCTTAAAAAAAGTCCAAATTCCTGAGCCCAAAGAGCAGTAAGTCAATAAAATGGTCATTTGGTATACGACACAACTTAAATAATGTTTAAGGTTGTATATAATTTTAATGACTACAGTGGAGATTTGAGAGACGGGGTATGCAAAATAGTCAAGAAAAACCCGTAAGTGAAAAAAAATAGCACTATCAATGACATGATGAAATATCATCACCATCACCATCATCATCATCATCAGCAGCAGCAGCACCTCAAGAAAGGAATAAGCCAGGGCTGGGCTGTGCTTCCCCTCGGCTGTAGATGAGGCGAAAAGATAGTTTATACTTGAAATTTTAAACCAAAATTAGCTGTCCTAACACATTTGCATTTAAACTATACAAATTCCTACTACTTATGTTATCTGCAGAAATATGAAGGCAAGATTTTCATTTAAAAATGTTCTTATAAATTGAATTTATTGGTGAATAAAACATAATCTCATTTTGGAGGAATACAATCAAAATAAAACTAATTCAGATTTCTATTGTATAGTTGCATAGGCATGAACTCACCCTCATATATAAACACAAACAACTGACAAAGTATGCAAAAAAATAAGCATACAATGTGTGTAAATATCACAAAAAGGGAAAATCATGCCAACAAATACTTCAGATGTGAATATATTAATATAATGGTACTGTCAATACTCTGTAAAATACTATAATGATATTTTTGCTATTACACATGTATACATATATACATTAGTTCAATTCTATAGAAGTTCAATTCTATAGAAGGTACAGCACCACAAGTGAACCTTAATGTAGACTATGGCCTTTCGGTGATTAGGATGAGTAAATGTAGGTTTATTAATTGTAACAAATGTCCCTCTGGTAGGAGATGTTGATAATGCAGAAAGCTATGCCTGTGTCAATTCAGGGGCTAAATGGGAAATTCCTGGACCTTCCTCTCAATTTTGCTGTGAATCCAAAACTTCTCCAAAAAAAATAATATATTAAAGAAAAAAACATTGAGCAACATCATAGGTGATATCTTCAATGATAGTTTCATAGAAAATACAGGGTGTTTTAAATAGAACCATTTTGAATCGAAATTTATTATATTTAATGCTCATCACTTTATTGAATGGGTTTACATTATTATTGATTTATATCAATAGCAACTAAAAACGTGAAAGACTGAACGAACATCCCATCTATTAAACTAACTTCCTTAAAGGTCATTTTTCTGTAGACTTGAAGAAAGAACTGGATTAACAGTCAATTCAAGTTTAAGTACACACAAGAGCTTGGCAACGCTGGTTTTGTATTGCTTTTAAAAAGCTCGCTCAGGTGACAATTTCGTCATCTATTAGGAAAATCAAAAAGCCTTACCAATCCACCCTGAAATTGGAGGATTACCCTGGAGATAAGGCCAATTGATGTTTTTGGCTGAGAACAACTTTTTTTTTATTAATAAAAAATCCAGATTTTCTTAAATGTGTGAATTGTGTGAATGAATTTTGAATTGGAATTCCGGTAATACACAAACGTCTGAATATTTTCTTAGAAAATATCAAGAAAAGTTCAAGAGATATCTATGTTGGTAGACTATTTGCTTTTAAGATGTACCACCTACCACTCAGCTTCCTGTAAAGCAGTTAGAATGGATTTAGTGCAGAATGAACCCTTACATTGCTTAAATAAACATCCACTTGATGAATCTATTTCAAATTTGTTATCAAGATAACATAGGAGGTTTTCCTTTCTATCTGTATAACAGGTAATCATATATTATTCTTGTAAACTCTACTTTCAGGTTTTTAACTACAAGTTAAAGAAAAAGCTGAAAAAATATTCTGTCATTTGAGGCTGAATGGTAACCATTCTTGTTATACCTATTCTTTTCAATATAATAATAATAGATAAAGCACAAGGATATCTATCAGGCATTGCATGCTTATTATGGCCATGTATTATTTCCAGAAAGCCTTTTAAGTAAGTATTATCATGTTTATTCCCATTTTAGAGATGAAGGAAATAAAGAACCTATATATGGCAGTTATATACAAAGATGTATTCTCTAGAAGAATAGAGATTCAATTGTGAGTGTTATTCCCACTGCCACTGTTGCAGAATTTACTTTTCTACACACATACTGGTAGTAAATGACAAAGCTGGATCAAAACTAGATCTTCTAGTTCTAAACCAATGTGCAAAGCATTACACTACTCTACTTCCCACATAACTGACAATATTGTCTATACCTTGGGTCTAACTTGAGTTCATATTACCTAGATCGGTACTGATTTTGGACAGTGATAAATCATTATTGGTTACAATGTTATCAAGAGTCCTGTATCAATAGTCCTTTAAAAGACTGTACACTTGCAGTATTATAGACAGACAAGACTATTCAATTAATTTTACCCATTTATTTTTAAATTTTCATTTGAACATTCCTCTGTATTTGAAGAATTTGACCAATTACATTGCAACCATTTCTAGCAAGAAGAGTTTTGGACAGTTTGTAAGTACACTGTCAGTCAAAAAGAATTCTATTTAAGAAACTAAATTCAAAGTTTAACAAATACTGGTGCTGCCACTCATGAAAAGGTAAATATGTTTTTATTGCCTTAAAAGGGCTCCCTGGAGTCCCTCATTCAATTTAAAGTATTTAATCAAATGAGAAAATGTAAGGTGTTAATCAAATGGGAAAATTCTAGTAAAAATTTCCCATTGAGGATATACCCATGGTTGTATTGACAGAGTTAATGAGATTTGGATACTTGGGTATAAAACCTCTTATTAAGGGGGGAATTTTTAGTATACATTTGCCAAAATCTATGGTTGAAATAGATAAAAGCTTAATTTTCTGTTTTTTCATTATCATTTATTTCTAAAGGTAGTTTAGTTTATAAAAAGACACGATGCATGCACACATGCACACATACAGAGATAGACACCAGGTCAACATTTCCATTTCAAGTGGTATTACTGAGATCCAGGTTGTAATGACAAGCATTATGTAAGTTATATAGAAAATGCATTAAGTAAATTACTCAAGGTCACAGATATCCAGGACTAGAACCTATTTCCTTATCTTTGATTATATATTGTTTATTGTTTGTTTAGATAGATGTTATTTACTTGGGCTTCACATTTTCATTGAGACAGTTTTCTCTTTTTGGATATAAATATTATTTAATACTAAGTCAAAATCTATAAAATCAATAAATCAGTGGCAATATAACCTGAAAAATAATGTTGGTCTGTTTTTAAATGTTATATACCAGTGCCTGCCTATGAGTATAAATTTAAAAAATCAGTAACATATAACCATAGATATGAAAGATAATAAAATCTGTAAAATAACATGATGTGTACTTTGGATAAATACATTTTACAACCTAAGCAAATAGATGCTTTTATAATAAAATATAAATTAATAAAATTGGCATACATAACAGTCTCGATTTTATTCATAATGTACCAGAATATAGAACATATAAAATCTCACCCAATCATATTACAAAATTAGCATAAGTTAGCACAAAGAACACCACAGATTAATATTATTTTGAATAAATGACAAAATATAAATAAAATATTAGAAAACCTAACCATGCAGCAGTACAGTCATTCATTGATTAACAACAGGGATACGGTCTGAGAAATGCATCATTAGGTGATTTTGTCATTGTGCAAACATCATAGAGTGCACTTACAAAAACCTAGATGATATAGTCTACTACACACCTAGGCTATATGGCATAGCCTATTGCTCCTAGGCTACAAACCTGTACAGCATGTCACTGTACTGAATAGTCTAGGCAATTGTAACACAATGCTAAGTATTTATGTATCTAAACATAGAAGAGGTACAGTAAAAATACAGTATAGAAGATAAATGGTACACCTATGTAGGGCACTTACCATAAATGGAGCTTGCAGGACTGAGAGTTGCTCTGGGTGAGTCACTGAGTGAGTGGTGAGTGAATGTGAGGGCCAAGGACATCACTGTACACTATTGTAGACTTCAGAAACACTCTACACTTAGCCCACATTAAACTCACAAAAATATTTTTAAAAAAACATTTTGGCTCTTTTACAGTAACGCTTAGCTTAAAACACAAACACATCATACATCTATACAAAAGTATTTTATTTCTTTATGTCTTTATGTTTTTTTATTTTTAAAAGTTTTGATTTTTTTATTTAAACTTTTCTGTTAAAAACTAAGTAACATACACATAAGCCTAGGTTTACACAGGGTCAGGATCATCAGTATCACTGTCTTCCACCTCTACGTTTTGTCCCACTAGAAGGTCTTCAGGAGCAATAACATACATGGAACTGTTGTCTCCTATGATAACAATGCCTTCTTCTAGAATACCGCCTGAAAGACCTATTTGAGGTTGTTTTCTAGTTAACTTCTTTTTATAAGTAGGAGTATATTTTAAAATAACCATAAAATGTATAATATAATAAATACATAAACCAGCAACAGTTGTTTATTATCATGACCAAGTATTATGTACTGTGTATAACTATATGTGCTATACTTTTATATGACTGGCAGCACAGTAGGTTTGTTTACATTAGCATCACCGTATATACACAAATAATACACTACACTAAGGCATAACCATGGCTGTGATTTCACTAGGTGACAAGAACTTTTCAGCTCCATTATAATCTTACGGGACCACTGCTGTGTATGCGTTCTATCATTGGCCAAAACATCGGTATGGGGCTCATTACTGTACCTAAATCAAAATGAATAAGGACAAACAGGATTTATTCCAGGAACTTAGAACAATCTACTATTAGAAAAATTTATCAGCATTATTTATTATTTTATTTGCTATATTAGAGACATTTTGTCTTAGTTAATAAAAACTTTAAGAGAGATACAAAAGAAAGAAATATAATCTCAGTTTGGGTGAGAAATGAAAAATCTGAATATGCAAGATATAGAGAAAATTAATTAGTTTTTATTTAAAAAAATTAAAGTACTTGAAAATATGAGTAAGAATCAGAAGTATCAAAATAAACTCAAGTCCAAAAAAAAAGTTTTGTGCTTTATAAAAATGTCAATGGTGGCATTTTGAAATGTGGCCTTTGAAACCTATTTTTGTGAGACCCATGCTTTTTTAAAAATATTAAATATAAGCTCCCACTTTTAATTTTAAACACTATTTCCAAATTTCCAAAATTACCAAAACTATTTTATAGTATCTGATTTCATAATATTTGCAGGAATTTTTTTCTGTAATAATATATGTTTCTAACAGCAAATTTTGCTTATGCATCATTTCTAATGAGGATAAAATTGTAATTTACAAGTTTGTGTGTTTTCACATCTGATTTTTCTGAAGTAAAAAAAAAAGACAAAATAGTGGCAGAAAAATTGAACCTTCAACAAAAAATCTGTCTGCACCTTGCTTGGGTGCTTCATAGACAGGGTCTCTTCACCTCTATTTTAAGGAATTGAAAATGAGTCCCTATACTCATCATACTCACTCCAAAGAGCCAGTATCATACTCCTGCTGAATTCCAGGCTCATGGCAGGTGCTCAGAGCTTCCTTTTTCTCTGCAATGATTCAGTGTCTCCCACAACCCAGACTTTCTTCTCTATTGTTTTTGTGCAAATTTAATATTTCCTCAGGCAACCTCCAGAACCTGTGCTGCTTGCCTGGTGTGCCCAAGTTATTTCCCAAGACACCAATTATTATTTCAGTTAGTTCTCTGTTTACATAGCTGCATAGGTTTTGGCCAATGCCATTTCCCTCATAAACCCTGGTATTGTTAGCAATG
Organism: Lemur catta; assembly: GCF_020740605.2. NCBI lineage: Eukaryota > Metazoa > Chordata > Mammalia > Primates > Lemuridae > Lemur > Lemur catta. Next base: position 16,219,444 of record NC_059139.1, on the reverse strand, counting down.
CTTTTGCAGAATGCAAGGTCTTTTAGGAACATGTGTATTGCACACAAGCAGATACAAAGATATTACTGGAACACCGTGTTCCAGAAAGTAAAGATATTTTCAAAAATGAGAGATATGTACCTAAACGTTAAAGCAACTATTGCTAATGCAACACCTTTGTCTAGGCAGTGATAGTAGGCAGAAAGATAGAATAAAAATTAAAATAATTTAGACTATATTGACATAGTAAAATCCCATTAGCCCATAAATATGCTTATGTGGGAAAACTATCAATACAAAAATGTATGAAAAATTAAGATAAGTGACATCATTAGTAGTATACATATTTATTAGCATGTCTTTATTTTTTTCAAATAATTGTATCAGATGTTACAGGTTTATGTGTGGCTCTTATTATCTCATAATGTTAAGCATTTGTACAAAATCCAAGGTTTGCAAATTTTATGAACTAAAAATAGGGAAGGATAAACACAGGGAACTGTGAATTAGCCAAACTGTACTGAAAAAATTAGGATATACACAAGAAATAGGAAAGCTTATCAGCTCCATTTCTCACAAACCAATCAGGTAAAAAGCAGTCCCCAAATCTGATGGAAGATAGTAGCTTCAAGTACTGTTGAAGAGAAAACCAGCCTCTGCTCACTCAAACTCTGCATTCCTAGGCTATATGAGCTTTGGATCACCTGCCAAAATATAGTATATGATGCTATTAAGAAAACATGATGAAAACAGTCATGAGAGTAAACAGACAACCTACAGAATGGGAAAAAATTTTCACATACTGCACATCAGATAAAGGACTGGTAACAAGAATATATTTAGAACTCAGGAAAATCAGTAAGAAAAAAATCAAACGACCCTATCAAAAAGTGGGCAAAGGACATGAATAGAAAGTTTTCAAAAGAAGATATAAAAATGGCTAACGAACATATGAAAAAATGTTCAACATCTCTAATCATCAGGGTAATGCAAATCAAAACCACAATGAGATACCACTTAACCCCAGTGAGAATGGCCTTTACCAAAAAGTCCCAAAACAATACATGTTGGTGTGGATGTGGAGAGATAGGAACACTCATACACTGCTGGTGGGACTGCAAACTAGTGCAACCCCTATGGAAAACAATATGGAGGTACCTTAAACAGATTCAAGTAGACCTACCATTAGATCCAGCAATCCCATTATTGGGCATCTACCCAGAAGAACAAAAGTCATTCTATAGAAAAGACACCTGCACCCGAATGTTTACAGCAGCACAATTCACAATTGCAAAGATGTGGAAACAACCCAAATGCCCATCAATTCACGAATGGATTAGTAAATTGTGGTATATGTATACCATGGAGTATTACTCAGCTATAAGAAATAACGGTAATATGACATCTCTTTGGTTCTCCTGGAGAGAGTTGGAACCCATTATATTAAGTGAAGTATCCAAAGAATGGAAAAACAAGCATCACATGTACTCACCAGAAAATTGGTTTCCCTGATCATCACCTAAATGCACATTGGGGAATGATACCAACTGGATATCAGACTGAGGCGGGGGGTGGGGGGAGGGGATAGGTGTATGCCTACATGATGAGTGCGTTGTGCACCATCTGGGGAATGGCCATGTTTGAAGGTGCTGACTCCGGGAGGTGGGGGTAGGGGGAGGGGATGGAGGTATGACTACATGGTGAGTGCCAGGCGCACTGTCTGGGGAATGGACACGCTTGAGTCTCTGACTCAGGGGGATGGGCAGGACATGGGCAATATATATAACCTGAGCTTTTGTATCCCCATAATAACCTGAAATAAAAAAATAATAATAAAAAAAAGAAAAGAAAACATGATGTTTCTAAAAATTAAGGGATGTGGGAAATTAAAAATATATATTAAACTTCATTGACATGGCTACATATAGAGAAAGCTTCAGGTTGCAAAGAAATGCATTATATTGGACTGTTCTTTTGACAGCAGAAATTAACTTTTTTATAAAAATTCATTAGAACATTGAAACAATGTTCTAATGCAGATTATTGGGAGAGTTTAGAAGGTACAACTAGGCCTCATGTTTGAAGTGGAAATCAATTGATTTACAAAACACAACTCATGACCTGGCAAAGATAGTGTGCTTTTTTATTTCTACTTCTGGGATTATTACTTTACCTTTGCAAAGTATGGAAAATGTATGAAGTTAATAAGAAAATGAATGAAATACATAGAACAATGACTCTAAGTAGTGTAAGAGTAGAAGTAAAATCTTATAGTCATTTAATAATTATTGTATTGCAAAGTATTTGAAGCACATATGAGTAATTAAGAAAATGTGTTGCAGTAATAAAATTAGTATAGGAAAAGGTGAAATTGTTTTTTAAGATAACTATTTTTACAAAAGTAAAAAAATGATTTATTATATGTGTACTCTTTTCTACCTTTAAATTTATTTACAGTTAATCAATTAAACATTAAGCAAAGTAAAAAAAAATCAGTAAATATTTTTTCTGCAACAAATAACTGTTGGGTATGAAGATTTAATTTAATAGCACTTAACATAATTTTCCATGTGTTTACCTCACTACTTATTTTATTTTTCTTTTGAGTCACAGTTTTTCTGTTTTTTCTGTTTATTGGATATTTCTGATGTGTAATAAACGTATCAATAAATATTACTGCACTCTAATTTTTGTTGAAGTATTATTCTCTATATATGATATGAATACATCCCATATGCCCATTGACAGATAAATGAATAAAGAAAATGTGGTATATACTATACAATAGAATATTATTCAGCCGTAAAAATGAAGAAAAGAGCTACCAATGCCAAATGAAAAAGAAAATCCTGTTTCAGAGTTAATGATCTTTCAACCTATGCACATTTGAGTCTCCCCTAAATTGCTAAAGTTTTGTGTTGGATCATTAGATTTTTAGTTTATTTTTCTGTTTTTCTAATTTTTATCAGAGGTCTTAAGACAACTCTCGAGGAAACTCAAAACAGATTAAACAAAATGAAACCTTTGATTGACTGAACTCTCCTTCTCCCAGATCATAGATAGCTACCCATCTTATATTTTCTCACTATTTTGTAGGGTATTTTTATTGGCCATATGTTTCAAGGTCTTCTGTTCTTTTATATTAATTAAAAGCTGATATTTAATGGATGCCCTGCGACTCATTCTATATACATGAGAATATACTTGAAATATCTGAGGCTTGTTTTTAGTATATAGAGAGGTAAAAACAATAGTCTTTTCAAATGCATATTTGTAGTGTTTTTTTCCTATGAATTTACAGATAACTCATTCCAACTAATTTAAAGAAAAGATAACTTATTGCTCTCATGAATGTCTTCAGAAGCACAAATTGCATCTCAAATGTAAACCATATATAAATTTAAAGGATAAAATTATTGTTGAGATAAGAAACAAATTTTCAAATTTATTTTGTAAAGTTCTCAAAATCAGACCTTAAATGCACAGAAACATAAAACTGAAACTGACATTCAAATATATCAATGTAGAATTTAATATACACGTATTATTTTAGTGCGTGAGTTTTTAAAAAAATGTTACAAAATTTTATTGTTTTCACATTGTAGTATGTTTTCTCATCATCTATCAATTTCTTGATGTCCTTCCCACATCTTGGTATGGCCAATAGGCAAAACATACTGTGGTCATCTTATATTTTATTGAAGATGGACCATTTCATCAATCATTCTATGAATATTTAGTAAAAAATCACTGTATGGAAGACATGTTAGGCAAAAATATTATTAAATATTTAACAGACACAAATTCAGAGAAATAATTACATCTTTTTAACTCTGTGCCATTTTTATAACAGAAGACATCTTTCTATATACTATATGGGTAGGGATTCCAAGAAGATGATGAATGAGAGAGGGAAAAGAGCTTGGCAGATAGTCAACTAAATCAATATTTTCAGAAAGAAAGGTAGAGGTAAAAAACACCGTGCTGGTAAGTGCTGACTGCCTTAGAGTCAGGAAAAGATCAAGGACTAGCACATTTAGAAATGTAGCATATGCTGGAGTTTAGTATGATTCATGTTCCTTGATGGCTTGTAAATTCAAAAAGATCATTCTGGCTGAATAGATTACAGTAGTGTGGTATCAACAGCCTGAGGACTCTAGCCAAGCAACACTGAACATGAGCTACAAAGTGCTTTTGCCATTTGTTGTTATTTAGACAATATTGCCATTATAGGTGAAATTTATAGAAAGCATTCATATAATCTAAGCAATGTATCCCTGAGGTAGGAATAATATGGTTTCTGGGTAAAAAAGGCTAAATGTGAATTCTTTAAAGAGGAGAGCAGGTCCTGCAGTAATGTGATAAATGCAAGCCATTTCTTGAGTAAAAGAATAAAACAGTGCCCATAAAATATGTTCCTTGCCCAAAACAAGTTAGACTGCTTGAATTAATTATGGGATTTATGAACTAGTGCTTTTGCTAAATTTCAAAACTCTGAATCAGAAAAGGGCAATGATCTGTAACCTATATCTTAATACTTTAAATTGCCATGTTTTATTATTTCAAGTAGTTTTCATGCTTTACAAATAAAAGTCTTAAGCAATATACAGCCTTATGCTTCCCTTCTGTAACTCCTAATCAACTTAATTTAACATAGTCCAATTTATCTTTGAAATGAATGTAGTGTATTTAGATCAAGAAACAATTACCCTAATAGGGATACAAGCTATACCATTTTTTTTTTTAATTTTCATTTTCTTTCTTGCTCCAAGACAGAAGGAACTTTCGGAGACAATTTGATCTTGTTGGCTCACAGCTTAAAATAATACTGTGGCTTTTTTTTCTATACTTAGTTGTCAGGATACAATCCTTAACATAGCTGTTGGGATCTGAAGGAAGAGGAATAAATAGCAGCACTTGTCTTTATTCAAATTTGAATAAATTGAGAAATAAAACCAAAGACTAAGCAGGATAGAAGACCTTGATTCCCAATGAAGCTCACGTTGAGGGAAGTGGCCTATAAAACTTATCTTATTGATTCTGAGACCCACATCATTTCACATTTTCAGTTATCCAAAATCAGGTTGCATGTATACTCAACGGTAGACTGACAATTACTGCAGTCAGCTGACATTCACTGTATATTTATTAGCCCATGGTTATTTTCCCTTCCAAACTCATTTATTAGATGTAATCAATCATTAAGCCCTAGGTGGGAAATGAATGAAGAAGAGACAGGCAGGAGACACTACTTAAGTACTGATTTCCACAATAGCCACCCTCCTTCTCTGCACATGCTTTCATTTAGTGACTGGAATGTATCATGCATTCCATAAATTATCAGAGTCTATGTTTAATATTCAACAACACAATTTAACATGGCTCTGGCCCACAAGACTCCACACTCAAGATCAATTTTTGCTAAAGACAATGGCCTCCATTATACTTTATTTTAAGGAGCACTCTTTCATCAGCTTGTTAATATTTCAGCTTCAGTTGGAACTATTTACTGTTTACTTCTTCTTGAAATAGTCTCTGTTTTTAATTTGGGTGGCAAAAAATCTTATAGAGTTTGCCAATTTTAGCTATGGTGGAGTAATTAGGATAAGCCAAAGTCCTATATAGAGCGTATAGAAAAGTCAGATAGTGGATAAGAATAATGAGAAGGTCATCAAAAAATGAGTTCAGTTTAAAGTTCCTGTGGGAATCAAGACTTGATGATCCAATATCCAAGATAGAAATGAGCCAAAAAGGAAGTCTGCTGTAGTAGTTTTCTTTGTTTTTCTTTTTAGGATTTGACTATTCTTGAAATAAAATAAGAAGCTGAGAATATGAGCTGCAGATTTCCCAGGCAAGGAAGTCACAAGAGATTTTATCAATCTTCACAGGGATGAGAAGACACAATTTTTGTATTCATAACTACCAAGGTAAACATATTTTGCTGAGGTCAAGGTTCCAGTGCAAATGGAGGTACAAAGAAATAAGCAGGATAATTATTCAGTTTTCCCCTCGAGCTATTTGCAAACATATTGTGTTAAGATATTAAAAGTCAAGAAGAAGGAATCTGAAAGAAAGACTAGGCTTTTCTTGTCTGTCATTTTCACAGTACTGAGAAAATAAAAATTGGAGTTCAGTACTTGCCAAGAGGAAACCAAATTATACAACCAATATTAATATCTGCTACTTCTATATATTACAAGGATAAGCATACCAAGGAATCAAACCAAAGTGAACCAGAGAATCACTCAAAGATTACTACCATGGCTCAGGTCAGCATTAATGCGATCTGCTCTCAGATTTGGTGAATATCAGAGAATATTGTTATCTCTCTCTGGGAGATAAAAGCATTATTGAAACACTTTATAATTTTTCATAAATAATTGTAATGGTTAATTTTATGTACCAATGTGGCTAGACTATGGTGTCCAGCTGTTTGGCCAAACACTAGTCTATATGAAGCTGTGAAGGTATTTTTTTTAGATGTGATCAACATTTACAATTAGTTGACTTTAAGCTAAGCAAGTTACCCTGAATAATGTGTAGTTACTTCATACAATCACTTAAAATCTTAAGAGCAAAAACTGACTTTTCCTGGAGAAGAAACTATAAAATAAAAATAAAAATAAAAATCACAATGAGATTTCACCTAACCCCAATGAGAATGGCCTTTATCAAAAAAATCCCAAACCAAATGCTGGCGAGGATGTTGAGAGATAGGAGCACTCCTACGCTGCTGGTGGGACTGCAAATTAGTGCAACCTTTGTGGAAGAGAATTTGGAGATACCGCAAAGAGCTAAAAATAGAAATATCATTTGACCCAGCAATCCCACTTCTAGGCATCTACCCAAAGGAACAAAAGACATTCTATAATAAAGACATCTGCACCCGAATGTTTATGGCAGCACAATTCACTATTGCAAGGATGTGGAAACAACCCAAGTGACCGTCAATTCATGAGTGGATTATTAAAATTTGGTATATGTATACAATGGAATATTACTCAATTATAAGAAATGACAGTGATCTAGCACCTCTTATATTTTCCTGGATAGAGCTGGAGCCCATCTTCAGAAGTGAGGTATCACAAGAATGGAAGAATAGGCTCCACATGTACTCGCCATCAAATTGGCATTAACTGATCATCACTATGGTGCTCACATGGTAGTAATATTCTTCAGGGATTGGGGGGTAAACTCACAACTAATGGACACAGTGAGCATTGTATGGGGGAAAGGGCACACCTCAAATCATGGTTTGAGTCTGGCAAGTCATAACATGTAACCAAAATGTTTGTACCCCCATAATATCCTGAAATAAATAAAAAGTAATGGTATTATAAAAAAGGGATTAATTCTTACCTGAATTTCAAGCCTGCAGGCTTACCTCACAGGGTTCAGACTTGTGAATTCCCATAATTACATGAACTAATTCATTAAATTCTCTATCTATCTGTGTGTGTGTGTGTGTGTGTGTGTGTGTGTGTCTACTATCTGTTGCTCTGGAAGACCCTGAATCATACAATAATATAGCATTTTATTTTTTTTGTAGACAGAGTCTTCCTCTGTTGCCCAGGCTAGAGTGCAGTGGTATCATCATTGTTTACTACAACCTCAAACTTTGGGCTCAAGGTGTCCCCCTGCCTCAGCCTCCTGAGTATCTGGGACTGTGGGCAAATGCTACTACACCCAGATAAATTTTCTGTTTTCTGGAGATGGAATCTTGAACTCCTGGACTCATGCAATCCTTCCCCCTCAGCCTCCCAAAATGCTAGGATTACAGGCATGAGCCACTGTGCCTGACTTACAGTATTAAATAAATAAGATTATGAGGAAAAAAAATAAAAAGAAAAATAGAAACTAGAAACAGAATCTAATATGTATAACATACTAGAGTTACCACACATGGATTTAAAAATAAATGGGAATGCTATGTTCTCAAAAGTAAATGATGAATGGAAAATTTTACCATAGGACAGTAATAATAATAAAGAACCAAAACCAAATTCTAGAACTGAAACAGAGCAGTGGCTGTTAAGAACACAGTAGGTTGGACATGAGATTGGTCAAAATATAAAAGAGGATTCATGAACCAGATGCCAGGTAAGTAAAAATTTCAAGTCTGAGGCAGAGAGCAAAATGGACAGAAAATAAAGAAGAAGGAAAAGAGTACAAAACACACATGATGCAGAGTAAATGGATTTAATATACATAAAATTAAAGTCATAGAAAAAAATGAGAGAGATACTAGAGCAGAAGTAATGATTTAAGAGAGATATGCTGATAATTTTCTAAAATCAATGGTGGGGTAGTTACTAGAAAGAATATAGGAATGTGGAATATGGACAGATAAAACAACTGATTCTGCTATAGTTATTTTGGTTCATTGATTTTTTTATTGTATCAAAGAATCCTCCTTTGTTTCTGCCATACATATTTTAATAAAATCATTTTATGAAATATAGATGTTATGTTGTCTATATTTATTGATAATATAAGGTAAAAGCAGAGGATAACAGTAGCAGAATCCAAATGAACTTTCATGCATAGTAACAATGGTCCAGAATCAACAAGGTGAATGTTAAATATAAATTTATTTTTTTCACATTTATTCTTTTATTTATTTTTTATTATAATATTTGTGACACAGACATCATGTACGATAATAGAAGAATATAATAATGGGTCATAAAAAGGCCATGACCCTAATAAGTTCATATTTGAAAATTATAATATGTACTATGTACAGTTTTATAATAATGTCAAATTTCAGACAGCAATGCTCTGGGAAGTATGTCATATGAGGAATAAGGCAAAAAAATGAAATGTTTTCTTTGTAGCATAGAAAATATGAAAGAGATTAATTATTTAGTAAGTAGAATCAAGAAGTGTGTTTAATGTCATGTTTAAAACATTGCCTTATTTGGAAGGTGATGTTGAAAGTTTTTTAATAATAATATGTGGAAGCCATCACTTGGAAAAGCAGGATGAATTGGAGGAGTAAAAGTTTTTAGAGCATATAGTCACTTATAAATATATTAACATAGTTGAAGAAGGAAGCACTAAATGATGAACTTGGATAAATGCAGTAGAAATTAAACATAAAATCACTTTATACTTTATGAAGTTCATTGTACTTATTTCAAAATCTAATGTTCCATAGATAAAAAGATTCTGTCTTGCCATTATTTGTTAGGTTCATCTTTAAAGGCATTGCACAAGATTTTTTCAGATATATTATGGATGTTAGACATTATTCCTATTCTCATAGAACAACCAGACATGTAAACACATATTTTTATGATTAGCTTGAGAATTCTAATACTGCAAGAAAGATCCTAAATAGCCCTTTAAGTTCAAAGGGAATAGTAATTTCCATCTGTTGGTGATGCCGGTTATGATGGTGGTGGGACTTATAATGAGATTTTAAAAATCTGAAAAGGTCAATTTATAGAAACTTTCATTTGATTTATTTGTTGAGGACTGAAATAGAATTTCCCATTTGGAAAAATAAAGTTAATACAGAGTATCGTAGACTGGAAGAAAAGAAATGGGCATAGAACAAATTGTGTGGAAGCCTAGGGAAAGTGCAGGAAATCACCATAATATATTTAGCCAAAGTATACAGATCAAGACAAATAAATAAATAAAGGTTGTGTCAGGTCTGTAGTGATCTGGAATGTCAGAGTGAAGCTGTAGAACATTTGCTGAGTCATTAAATGTTGCTGTGGATATTTTCCACTACGTTTTTGAATAGTTTTTCTTTAGAAAGATTTTGATGTCACTTTCTCAAAAAGAGATTTAAGAAAGAACAGCCAATCTACTGTTAGTTTGGGCATTGAGATAATAAGGTCCTTAAGAATAGCATTTTCACTACGAACAGAAAGAAAGAAAAAGTGTAATGAAAGGAATGTCATAGAGCTAGAGTCAGCATTATTTAGGAACTGACTGAATGAAAATGAGGTACATAATGATAACTTGAAGGTTTCAAGCCTAAATGACTTGAAGGATTATGAAGCCATTAAAAGAAAGAAGAAATACAAAATTAGAAGATATTTGGAATTAAATTATGAATTAAATTTGCTCATGCAGAATAAGTCTCTAGCTCTTAATATAAAAAGTGCTTGGGAAGCACTTCATATTTTCTGCTTGTACACTGAGAAGATAGCTGCTTATTAATAAATGGGTATGCTGTTATTAGGAATATAGAATATAATATTAGTGAGTGGAAATTTTTTTCTTATACCATAATATTATGGTAAAAGTAAAAAACAGTGGCCAAAATTTTCTTCCATTCCTGCCTACCTATAACTTTGCAATGTGAGCTTGCCTCTTCTTCCTTCAGGACATGGAGACTATCTCTCCACCTCTTGAATTCAGGATTTGCCATGTAACTTGCATAGGCCAAGGGGCTGTTAGCAGATATGACAAAAATGGGGTTCTGAAACATGCTTTTGCACTGTGCCTTGTCATCTCGGCTGCTGGAAATTCTGAGCCACCATATGAATAAGCTAGGAACTTCCTTCTAAGAACCACATGGAGAATAAGACCATTTTTAGGTGTCCTATCTGAGACAAATAATTGAATCCACGCTATGTTGTCAGCTTGTGACTAGATGGCCCATGGAAGAATTGCTCAGATAGCTGTAAGTCTCATGAGAAATAATAAACATTATTGTTTTAAGCTAATATATTTTGAGGTTGCTTATTTTACCACACATACTGGTACATAAATTGATGCCTACAACTGGGATGTCCTCTTAAAGAAAAACCAAAGTGTGTCCCATTGGTTTTGATACCAATAACTAGATGCATACTGGAAAAATGATAAAAAATCTGTTAGAAAATACTAGAAAAAATGGCAAGCTAAATGCTAACAGAAACTGAAAAAGTGAGGAAATGAAAGAAAAGTCTAGGAAAAATAACAACTTGATTAAGTAATAATAAAGCATTTCACAAAATATTGCTTGCAGTATTATAAAAGATAGAACATGTACTTGAAGAAGTTGTGTCTGTCAAAAGTATCACCTGGCTTTCCTGGCTAGGTGTCATAAGGTACTGCAAGAGAGAAGTGAGCTAAAGAAAGAATGGTTTAGTTCAAAAGCAGAATTTATATGAAATATATATGTCTCAGGATTTGCCACATATAATTTTATTTATCTTCAATCTTTCTAGCCAGCAAGATTTTCAAAGAAAAAAAAACTCAGAATACAACTAACTATGGGATTGTAACACTTTGTTAAGACCTCTAAAAGATTTTAGATGGTGCATAGTAGACAAGTTGAGCTATACAAAAAAGCTTTTAAGAATCTTAAAGGGATTGCCCTATAGTACTTAAGCATGTGGTTCAAGCTACAGAGAACTCTGTTTCATGAAAATTTTTGGATGTGACTTTTGAAACGGATTTAACCCAAACAAGCTTTATAGAAATCTCACTAAGTCTTTAAGAAAATTGTATTGGTGTATGTAACAATGGCTTGGATTAAATTATATTGCTATTGTTTAAATTGTAAAATGGGATCATATTTCTACAGAAAGAAAGTTGGATGGAATATTACCTGCTTCAATTATGGTCTATTCATATAAAAAGGAAAGGTCATCACAGTAGACAGAATCAAGGTTACATCAGAAAGTAAAACAAAAACCAAAGAGAACAATAAACTAGAAAACAATCTCCAGGAAGCAGGTCATAGACTCAGCTGGGTTTTATAATTCTTTCCTGTTCTCCACCATTTTGAACAAAAGTATCTATTGTGATTATTCTATGTCTTGTTGAGCGTATTGGGGTAAATAACTTGTCCTTTTCATTTACTGCCTTGGATCAAGATATAATGCACTTGAGAACCTACACCCAATGAACTTCATCTGTATCTGGACTTGATGCAGTGTTCTAATTGGAAAATAATTTGGAGCTTCCTCGGACTAGAGTGAACATGTTTTTATAAGGAAATGACTTAAATTGGGTTCAGAAAAAGATATTCGGAGAAGTATTTTTGTATAGTGTTTATTGGAGAAAGGATCTCAGAAACAAATTTTTTGAGGGAATAATGGAAGCCTCTTTGGGCAGAGAAAAAATTTGAAGGTGCTTTTCTCTTCATTAGAGAGATCCAGGCCATGACAATAGGCCAAGCCTTTATAACCAACACCAACAGATAATTGTGCACAGCCTTCACAAAATGATATCTTATAGGAGGCTACTCCCTAAGTATGAAGACACTTTCTAGCAAGGGGTTTACCTTTGAGCTTTTTGCAGGAAACTTTCTTGCAGTTATGGGAAAGATTACTTTTGCCATTAAAGGAGAATCTAAAGGATAGATCCCATCATCCAGTAGAGTGAAGAATGAAACTGATTTATGTTCAGGGGGCATCTATTGGTAAATTGAAAAAAAAATGCCCCAAATTCCTCCCATGCTTGTATGTACAACAGCTTGATATGTGATTTTATTAATACCACTCCTCCTATCAAGAGAAGTATCTATCTCTCTGTCTCTTAAATCTGAAGTTAGCCATAGGGCTTTCATTGGTCAATGAGATACTTGAGAACATGGCACAAAATGAGGATAAGAAATCACTGTGAAAGCATGAAAGACTACATGAAGAGACAGGCATACCCACCCCAGTTGTTCCATTCATCCCAACTAAGGACAAAGACATGGGCCACAGCCATCTTACACAATCAGCTCTCACATAGCTGGCCTAGAGCAGAACTGCCTGCCCATCTATAATGCTTAAGAAATAATAAGTCACTGTTTCATAAAACCATTAAACTTTGAAGTGGTTTGCTATGCATCTAATTGATACACTTATTTATCAGGTATGTATACACAATAATTTCCTTTGTATCCTTTATTATAAATTAACATATTTTTCAATGGTGCAGATTTATGAATTATATATGGGCTATATTGAGCAGGCATCAAAGTAGCTAAAAAGAAGCACTAAAAGTACAATGAAGTTTTAAAGAAAATATAAAATGTATAATCATATTGTGAATGGAAAAACAAAATGACTTGTTGATAGCACAACTAGTATTTGAAAACTGTCTATAATTGACCTGGAAGTAATTTCTCTTACTATTCTATTTGTTCAAGAAATATGAATGGAATCTGCACATATTTTAAATATGTGGTTATTACCTAATAATGCTCATTTCTCTCATAGGGAAAATGAAACACACAACATTAGCAAGTTTACAAATAATAACCATTTGTGGAGTGGACTATATGGAATAATATGTTCAATGCATGCATTAGAAGAATATTGCATCAGGGAAAAGCCATAGGATACCTTCTGTTTTACTTTCTTATCTATATTTTTATTTAAAAATCTGTCATTGATATGTATTTTCTTGCATGTTCAAATAAGTACATATCTTTGCAGTAATAAACAATTCAAATAATAATATTGAAAAGAATGAAAATAATATATGATAAAATTATATTTTCATTTTTAAATTCATGTCAACATGATGGCCACACCCAAATCTCAGTGTATACTATTTGAAGTCATATCTAAAAACCACAGGTCTCCTAACTCCATAATTTGGGCTCTTTCCTCACACATAATATACATAGACATACTATTTCTCTGATTATACATGAATATTTATTTTACCTTGAAATTAGATAATCACTCACCAACATCTTCTCCCTCTAATTCATCAGTATTATGAAGACCAAATCAACTGTATCATAATATGTGGAACAAATTATCAATTTTTATCATTATGTTCAGAAAAAACTGATGACCAAACAGGATTTTTAATTATTCACTGAAATGGACCTAAATGTGCTCAAATTTTTAAAATTACAGATTTTACTCTATATATATGCAACATGAAATGTAAACTTACCTTACTATCATCTGTTGCTCAAACAAGGATGTCAAAAATAATCATAGTTTTCTCTCCATGTGGATTCTCATCTTTTAAATAAGGCCATCTGCTCTGTCACTATCAGGGACAAATTTATTTCAAAGAATATCATAAATAGCACATTATTTTTACTCTATATGTAAATGTGTAGGGTATATACTCACTTGTCTTTGTATAAACTTTCATTCAACAATTATTTTCTTAGATTTAAGTCTGTTATCCATCTTAAATTAATTTTTGTGAATGGTGAGAGATATGGATTCTGTTTCAATATTCTACATGTGGCTATCCAATTTTCCCAGTACCATTTATTGAATATAGATTCTTTTTCCCAGTGTATATTGGTGTCTACTTTGTCAAAGATCAGATGGTAATATGTAGATGGTTTCATATCTGGGTTCTCTGTTCTGTTCTATTGGTCTGTGTCTCTATTTTTGTGCAAGTACGATGCTGTTTTGGTTACCATAGCCTTGTATAGCTTTAAGTCTGGCAAAGTGATGCCTCCAAATTTGGTCCTTTTGCTTAAAGTTGCTTTGGCTGTTAGGGCTCTTTTCTGGTTTCAAACAAAATGTAGAATTATATTTTCTAGATCTGCAAAAAATGATGTTGGTATTTTAATGGGTATTGCATTGAATCTGTAAATCACTCTGGGTAGTATGGACATTTTAACAATGTTGATCTGCTGACCTATGAGCATGATATGTTTTCCCATCTGTTTACAACATTTGCAATTTCCTTCCTCAGTGAGTAGTAGTTCTCCTTGTAGAGATCTTTCACCTCCTTGGTTAAATATATTCCTAGGTATTTTATTGTCTTTACAGCTATTGTGAAAAGTAATGAGTCTTTGATGTGATTGTTGGTTGTGTATAGGAATGCTACTGATTTCTGTAAATTGATTCTGTAACTTGAGACTTTGCTGAATTTATTTATCAATTCTAGGAGTCTCTTGGCAGAATATTTGGGGTTTTCTAGATAATAGCATCAGCAAAGAATGATAGTTTGACCTCCTCTTTCCTCATTTGGATACACTTAATTTTCTTCTCTTGCCTGATTGCTCTGGCTAGGATTCCCAGCACTATGTTGAATAGAAGTGGTGACTGTGAGCATTTTTGTCTTGTTCCAGTTCTTAAGGAAAATGCTTTCAAATTTTCCCTATTCAGTAAGATATTGGCTGTGGGTTTGTTGTATTTGGTTTTTATAATTTTGAGGTATATTTTATCTGTGCCTATTTTGTTAAGAGTTTTTATCATAAAAGAGTAAGACATGAAACTATAAGAATCCTAGAAGAAAATGTTGGAAAAAGACTTCTAGATGTAGGCCTAAGCCAAGAATTCATTAAGAAGACTCCAAGGACTATTTATAGCAAAAACAAAAATAAATAAATGCAACTTGATTAAATTAGAAAGTTTCTGCACAGGCAAGAAAATAATGAACAGAGCAAATAGACAACTTACAGAATCTGAGAAAATATTTACATGCTATACATCTGATAAAGGGCTAATAGCCAGAATCCACAAAGAATTTAAGCAAATCAGCAAGGAAAAAATCAAACAACACCATTAAAAAGTGGGCAAAAGACATGAACAAAAAAAAAGCTCTTCAAAAGAAGACAGATTAATGGCCAATAAACATATGAAAAAATGCTCAACCTCAGTAATAATCAGAGAAATGCAAGTCAAAAGCAAAATGATATGACTTCACTTCTGTGAGAATGGCTTTTATCAAAAAGTACCAAAACAATGCATTCTGATGTGGATGCAGAGAGAAAGGAACATTTATACATTGTTGGTGGGGCTGCAAAATTGTGCAGCCTCTATGAAAAATGGTATGGAGATTCCTCAAAGAACTAAAAGTAGACCTACTATTTGACCTAGGAATCTCACTACTAGGTATTTACCTAAAGGAAAAAAAGTGATTTTATCAAAAAGACACTTGTGCTGGAATGTTTATTGCAGCCCAATTAACAATCACAAAGATGTGGAATCACCCAAGTGCCCATCAATTCATGAATGGATTAATAAAATGTGGTATATGTATACCATGGTGTACTACTCAGTCATAAAAAAATGAATTAGTACCTTTTGCAACAATCTGGATGGAACTGGAGACCATCATCCTAAGTGCATTATCACAAAAATGGAAAAACAAACACCACATGTACTCACTGTTAAATTGGAACTAACTGGTCAGCACTCATGTGCACAGATGGAAGTAAAACTCAAAGAAAATCATGCAGGTGGGAGGGGAAAGGAGGGGATAGGTGAAATCATTCACCGATCCTGATGGGTACAGTATACACCATCTGGGTTATGAACACAGTTATAACTTTTACTCAAGCAGTACAAAAGCAATTTATGTTACCAAAACATTTGCACCTCCATAATATTCTGGAATTAAAATAAATAAATAAATAAATAATAAAACATCATCAACAAAATCTTAGTATTTCTCTGAAGGAGAATAAAAGATCACCATCCTAAAAAGATTTTTTTCATAATATAGTTGTAGTATGTATAAAACACATCCAATTCATTGAACTATAAAGTATATCATTACTATGTTTCAAGTTCTAAGTACACAGATTAAAATTATAGAAGTAATAATTGATAATTTATAATTATGTTTTATCAAACATAGTAATTCTTAACTAAGTAATCCACCCCAAAATTACATGAAGAATGTACAATATTTGGTAAATTTTTAAAATATACTTTTATAAAACTACTTTAGCATATAAAAAGATATATAACTTAAATTTAAAAATCATATTGAAATATTAACATCTTAAAATTTGACAGCAAAATATAATTTTATGACACATGTATTAAGGCTATATTTTAAAAATGGAAACAAATTTCCTAAAACTTGTGAGTTTTTTAAAAAAAGCCATCCACATCAATCAAGTTGCTGATAAAAGAATTTTCAGTGTTTGAGGTGCAAGCTGTTATTTTGGGGAAGTTGGTGAGAAGTCTAAGAGGAAAACCCACCCAAGGTGATGGGAGAGATAGTCAAAGCAATCCAAACTATCAAATAAAAGCCTGGGATGCACAGCACACAACAATCTCCTCAAATCTCCTGACTCTGTCTCTATAGGTACTAGTTTGGAAGTTTTCAGCTCTGAAGGGATGTTACTGTTCACTCCATTTTTCCCATCCATAGAGGGAAAAATCCATGTGGGGCAGGTCCATGGGAGGGAGGGTGGTGTTGCAAATTTTTATAACCAATTTGCATATATGCAGTTGTAAATTTATATTTTGGAAATAGCTAGAAATCAATGGTAAGACAGTGAGGATTAATAATTCCTCAACAACCTCAATATGAAGTTATATCAAAGTTCAGGCCAAATATTTTTATGTATCAGTTATTTACTCAACATTAAATAACAAGAGAAAACAGAGCATGTAATCTGGTTCATAAACTGGATTGAGTTCTGACTTCCTGGTGTTTTGCTTGTTTTTTAAAGGTTTTACACCACATATTGCAAACAAGAAGAAATGCTGGCCATTTTGATGATCATATTTACTAGAAGCAAGTTGGAAAAAGCAGCACAAAGAATCCTAAAAATTACTTTCCTACCATCTAGAGAGTACAGGAGCTTTAGGATAAATAACAGCATGTGCTTTCCTAATGCACAGTAATTTTTAATTTGGGTATTTTTTTTTTCAAGGCATGGGTGCCTTGAAGTGAGGTAGACTAATGAGAAAAGCTGAACCACTGAGGTGCCGGGTGCATGTCTTTGTGAATGTAACTGCTCTGAAGTGTGGCCTTGGCTTTTTCCCTAATGAAGTGTGCATCACAGTATTTTCAAGATGGAGAGGCAAAGGACCTTGAGCAGTAAAAGAAAGCCCCTTACTCTGTGATAATTCATCAGATTATTTGCCATTCTAGAAAAGCTTTTACTGTTGATCTACAAATATTTATTTTCTTAAAATAGCCAAAGATTAATTTGACTTCCAATAACTTCATAAAAAGCTGTGATATATTTTCTAACCACATATGCTTTATTTGAAAGGATTCCACTTATTATCTTGTATAAAATTTTATAATTTTTGAATATATTTTGATAGTTTAGCTTATTTATCAATTGCATGTATGTGTATATATTTGAATAAATATAGTCAGTTATACAGTTATCTAGATTTTTGCTGTTTTCTTTGACTTTTCAATGTAAATTGATATGCAAGTTCAAATTTTCTGTTACAAAATCTTATTTGATGGCAGATCTTAAATGATTTTTTATCTTATTAAAAAAAATTTAAAACGTGTTTCCTAATACCAGAAACACAAACAAAAATATACACACACATTCTACATTCTACTTTTAAAAATTTATATTCATTGCTTATCAATTAAGGCAGAAAGAGATTGTATAGAAACAGCCAAATTTTCTATACCATCTTAACTAAAAAATAAGAGATGTGGTGCCAATTTTTTAGAATAAATGTAAATTTATGCTGATCTCCATATATAACTATAGATCCATCTCTACGTATCTATTTCTATATCTATCTATCCATCATTATCTATCTACTTCAAAGTGGCAATTATTCCAAGCATATATCAATACTTAATTCTTTAACATGTTTCAGATCCCAGATTAAATGTTGCTTCCAAATACTGGGTATGGCTCTCCATTCCCTTCCACCCCCCCCCCACACAGCAACTGGGATGTATCTTTATATTATGTATCATAATGGTTATTATTTCTGTGATTATATTTCCACTGTATCTCCCTGGAAGAATCAACTATAAGCCACCTTAGAATAGAAAATTGTATCTTCTTTGCTACATTGTCGATCTGGTTGATGTAATAGGGTCAGTAACTCTTAAGACACAAAAGTGTGAACTACAAGAAAATTGGATATTTTGAATAAAATAATATTAAATGTTTCAATAGTAAAATGTACTATGAGCAAAATAAAATGAGAAGTCATAGAAATAGCACTAATACATTATTCAGAATATAGAAGAAATCCCACGATTCAAGACAAAAACAGTCCTATCAAAATTTGAGCAAATTTTGACAAAACCTGTATTCAGAAGTTTCATAGGAGAGAAGCAGTCTCCAACATTTTTGGCACCAGGGACCAGTTTCATGGAAACAATTTTCCACAGACTGGGTGTAGGAGGGTGGGGTGTCGTGGGTGGGGACCAGTGTGGAGCTCAGGTGGTACCGGGCCGCAGCCCGAAGGTTGAGGATTGTTACGTCAAAGTAATTCCAATAAATCGATGTGAGATACCATTTTATATTTTGATTACTGAAACAATGGAAACGTTTACAAACTCTTGATGGAAATGACATTTGTGAAATTATTTTCCTTGCCAATTTGGAGATGTCATCCTAAGATGGAGATATACATATTCCACCCTGTTCTAAACAGCACAGCAGGGCAGTAGGATCTCCAGAGATTCATCCCCAACTCCTAGCATGAACAGTGTGTACATGAGCCATATTCAAATACATTCAAATAAAAGTTCCAACAAAGCTTTTTCCCCCCTTTTATCATGCTTCACTTTATTGTGCCCAACAAAGCTTTTAATGGAGCTTAAGAGACTGGATTTAAATTTTATATGGAAGAGCAAGAATCAAATTATAGCCAAGACACTGGTGAAGAAGTAGAACGTGTTGATGGACCTATCCTACCAAATATCATGATTTATTATTGTTATATTTTATTAAATCGGTAGAATGTATATATATCAGAGAAGGTACAAAACATCAATATGTCAGTAATATTGTTGTTTATTAAAAAGAAGCCTTGGTAGGAAGGCAGAATCCAACAAATATATGCTAATAGATAAGTATATTGTGATCTACTTATACAATGGCAAATTATAGAGCTGGGAAAATGAACAAATGAAAGAAAAAGTGGCAAGTATCAGTGTGGAGGGATCTCAAACAATTTATAGAATAAAAAGTAAGGGCAGATTACATTAGCAAAATTGAAACCTTGGCAAAACTCCAATACATTGTTGCTAAAGCCATAATTAAATTATTTTGAGGATTTAAAAATACTTAAATTTAGTAAATAGCTATTTGGGAATGAGAGGAAGGGAATTCTCAAAGGGCAGGAGTTACCGGTAGTGTTCTGTTTATTAACCTATATGGTGGTCTCACTGGGATTTTTTGTTATGTATTAGAAATATGTTTCCATTTTCTTTTTTTATTTTCCATAATCTTTTGTACTTTTTTATTTTCAAAAAATGTAGGAGGTACAAGTGTTTTTTGTTATGTGGATAAATTGTATCATGCTGAAGTCAGGGCTTTCACTGTACGCATCACCAGAACAGTGTGCATTGTGTTCAATAGGTAGATGTTATCCTTCATCCCCTCCCACCTTCCCCTCATCTTAGTTTCTAATGTCCATTGCTGCTCTTTATGACCATATATATCCTTCATTTAGCTTCCACTTGTAAGTGAGAACATGTGGCATCTGATTTTCTATTCCTGAAATACTTCCCTTAGGATAATAGTCCCCAGTTCCATCTACATTGCCTCAAAAGGCATTATTTTATTCCTTTTTTATGGCTGAGTAGTAGTCAATGTGGTGTATTTATATTTTACATAAAATATAAATACACCACGTTTTCTTTATCCACTCATCATATGATGGACACTTAGGTTGATTCCATATCTTTGCTATTGTGAACTGTGCTGTGATAAACATTCAGGTGCAGGTGATTTTTTATGAAATGACTTTTTTCATTTAGGTAGTGGGATTGCTGGATCAAATGGTAGGTCTAATTTTAGATCTTTGAGGAATCTCCACACTGCTTTCCATAGTGGGGGTACAAGTTTGCATTCTTAGCAAAAGTGCATAAGTGTTCCCTTTTCACTGCAACCCTGCCAACATCTATTGTTTTTAGACCTTTGTGTGTGTGTGTGTGTGTGTGTGTGTGTGTGTGTGTGTGTGTGTGTGCTGAGATAGGCCCTTGCTCTGAGAAAGGGCTTGAATGCAGTGGCATCATCATAGCTCACTGCAATCTCAAACTCCTGAGTTCAAGAGATCCTCCCTATTCAGCCTCCTGAGCAGGTAGGACTACAGGTGCACACCACTACACTCAGTAATTTTTTCTACTTCTTGTAGAGACAAGGTCTCACTCTTGCTCAGGCTGGTCTCAAACTCCCGGCCTCTCTTCTCCCTTGGCCTCCCAAGTGCTGGGATTATAGGCTTGAGTCACTGTGCCCAGCCTTTCTGACTTTTTAATTATGGAAATTCTGACACTGATAAGGTTTTACTTCATTGTGGTTTTAATTTCTATTTCCCTGATAATTAGTGATGCTGAGCATTTTTTCATGTATTTGTTGGCCATTTTTCTATCTTCTTTTGAGAAGATTCTATTCATGTCTTTTGCCCACTTTTGATGGGATTATTTGTTTTTTCTTACTGATTTGAGTTCTTTGTAGATTCTAGATATTAGTCCTTTGTTAGATACATAGTTTGCAAATATTTTCTGCCATTTTGTAGGTTGTCTATTTACTCTGTTAATTACTTCCTTTGCTGTGTAGAAACTTATTATTTCCATTTTCTAAACTTCTTTGTATGGATATTATATAATAAAGTATAACTGGTAAGTTATTAATAGTTATTTAGTTTAGTAAGTACTCTGTATTCATGTTTACTTTGTTAAATTTATCTTCTGTGTATGAACACTAAAATTTAAGTTGAATTTTAAATTTTAAATTTAAGAATTTATAATTACATTGAATTTTAAATATAATAATAAAATATAAGATAAAAATTAAAAAAATTATAATATTGGAGATGTTTACTTTTTACCATTACCTACCAAATGATAGTTATATGCATATCACAATAATTATTTGTGTGATACAAATATGTAGCAACTTAGAAAATAGTAGAATCATAACAGTGGATAAGAACTTCAGAATCATTTTCTTAATTCTTTTATACTTCCATAAGACAAGTGTGGTGGTTACAGAAGTGTCCCAGTCACACATAAACCCAGCTATATTTAAATTGTAAGCTTAACTCTGCTTCCAGCATAGTAAAAAATAATTGTATGATCTATCAAGGGATGAATAAACTTTTAGTCATATTACTTTTATAGTATTGTAGGGAACTGAATACTTTGCATATTTTGATTTACTTTCAAATGGCAAATAAAAAATGGCTCATACAATTTACTTTTACCCATCTATCCCAAGTATGAAATTTAATTTAAAAAGTTCTGAAGATATTTGAATATAACAATAAGATAAATAGTAGAATAATTTGAATGATTTAAATCTTATGTTTTCAAAGGGTAAATTTTCCTATTGCTTTCAACTTATCTGAAATGATTGTAAATAAATTGTGATTTTTTTTTTGGTTATTTTGGGTAGCTCTCAATCTTTAATAATGTTGCAAAACTACAGATACACAAAAAATACAGTATTTTTTATAAGTTTAAAATATAGGTATATTTTCATTCCTTTTGTGCTGCATTCAGTTATTTGCATAAGACTATTCTTTATTAAAATTTATCTACATATATTCTCTATAGTTATTAAAATATCCCAATCTTTTAAATTTTCTATCCTTGCACTGCACTGTAATATCGTAATTCACTTAACATTGTTCTATTTCTTGTCTCCTCGCTTCAGTATTAACTTTGTTTTGTATCTTTACATCCATAATAATAATACAACACACAGAGAAAGAAATAATAATTCATTTTAAGAGCATCCATTCAGAAAATTGCCACATCTTTGAACTCCAAAATAAAATCATATATTTGATGTAGTAATACATAAGCTATGCTAAGATAGTAAACATTTATTCAGGAGGTGTTTTACATTTTTATTCATACTTTGCAGAAAAAAAAATCCCTTTATAATTACATTTTAAGCACAACCCTTCTGCAACCAGTACACTGAAGACTATGAAATCGGAACAGGTTACTTTAAACAAACAACTCTGTCCTAAGGTTGTAAATGAGAAACAGAATTGTATGCTAGAATTTATATATATATATATATGATTTCTATACAGAAGGCAGAGTACAAACATTAGACAGGAGATGGAAATGGAGTCAGAAGTTGACAGCCTTTATATTTGATAGTTTTGGTAGTTGTATTAAGGTTCTCCAGGAAAACAGAACCAATGCTACCTATACCTATATTAATATGTATATCTACACATTTCTCCTATTGCTATGTGCATGCACAGATACAGCACATGATAAGTCTTCAAGAAACTCATACTAATTTGTTACATGTCTTAACAAGACGAGTTTGAGGCACTAATAAGGTTAGTCATTACTATGCAAAGAGTTCCTATCAGAGCAACAGGAATTCTGCTAAAACTGAAGAAAGAACAGACATCAAATTTATTGTAAATCTTGGATAGAAGACTGGTGAAATCACAGATACTTTATGAAAGCTTTACAGGAGCAATGCTTCAAATACATAAGCAGTTTACAAATGAAGAACTCATTTTAAGAAAAGATGAGATAACATGGAATATGATGTCCATAGTGGCAGACCATCCACATAAATTAGTGAAGGAAAAAATTCACCTTGCCCATGCCCTAATAGAAAAGGATCTACGATTAACAGCACAAACAATAGCCAACACCATAGGCATCTCAAATGGCTCAGCTTACACAATTCTGACTGAAAAATTAAGGTCGAGGAAACTACAAAACTTTGTGCCCAGGTCAGCTGCAGACAAGAACAGAGCTTTCAATTGAAATTTTAAACAAGTAAGATAAAGATTCTCAAGAATTTCTTTGAAGAATTGTAACAGGAGGTGAACACGGCTTTACCAATACAATTCTGAAGAAAAAGTACAGTCAAAGTAATGGCCTACCACATCTGAGTCCAAAGGCCTGGTAACTAGGGGAGCTGATGGTGTAACTTCTGGTCTGAGTCTGAAGGCCTGAGAGCTGGAGGTGACATGAGGTTGGGGTGCTGCTGGTGTAAGTCACAGAGCATGAAGGCCTGACCACCAAGAACCATGTGCTTCAAGGACATAAGCTGAATGTCCTAGCTCAAGTAAAGAGAAAAAGAGAGGGGGAGAGAGAGAGAGAGAATGAATTTGCCACTTTTCCACCTTTTTGTTCTATTCAGGCCCTAAATGAATTGGATGGTGCCTGCCTATACTGGTAAGGGTGGATCTTCTTTATTCAGTCTACCAATTCAAATGCTAACCTTTTCTCAAAACACTCTCACAGATACATCCAGAAATAATATTTCAGCAGCTATCTGGGCATCCTTGAACCCAATCAAGTTGTCACATATAATTATCATAAGAGTCATTACTGAATGTCCACATGTAAATGACAAACATAAGGATTTCCCTAATGATGAGAGGAGAATATCCAGGGAGGACAGAATGAAATTGCCTTAAGTATGTGTCAGCAATTGGAAGTAATGAAACAAAAAGGTGTACACTGATTTTAAAATCTAACCAAAGACTTCTTTGGGGGGAGGGGGTACTGCAATCCATAAATAATTTGAAACTTGGAAGGAATTCTTAATGTTAAATGATGGAGAAAAATATATCCTGAATTACATATAGTATAGGATCTTATGAACACAGGTTAAACAGCACAAGTTGTGAAAGGTAAGAACTATGGTCCTGAAGTAATTCTGTTCAGCTGTTTAGTGACAAAATTGGTAACCCATTCCAAACCTACTTGGTAAAAGTAAATAAAATTTTATACAATTATCAATTAAAGATATCTTACTTTATTCCCACACTGTCATTTTAAAATTGAAATAGGTAGGTAAACATCAGGGATTTTATTTAGGCAAACTCTGAGCACTGAAAGTCTGGAATACCACCTTGGCATCTTTGAGGTCTTCTGGAAAGGGTTATATAGAGTCACACTTCTGCAAGAAGTTTTAGATTCTAAAAAATATTTCCATAAATTAACTATATAAGAAGGACTGGGCAGAATTTTAATTGCCTAGGCTGGGGTATGTAGATTATAATGTGGTTTAAAAGAGGAATAAATAATTTACTAGGACAAAATTTCTAGGACATAATTGAACTATAACCTAATTATTGAATATACTTTGTAGAGTATAGAAAATGAAAAGGAAGAGTTTTCATGTAAAAAAGCACAAAAACTTTGATTTTCTGATTTGGAACTATATAATGTCTGCTTCTTGAAAACAATTTGGGGAACTCTTTGAGTGGAACACTTTAGTCAGGTTGAGTACGTGGATTCCTTTGTTAGACTAATGGTAAGTTATACTCAAATAATTCTTTTTTAGGGAATTTTATTGCAAACCTGTATAAGAATTCAATATGCAGTTACTGGGCATCCACGGATGCAGCTGTGAGAAAATGTGCATAACAGTAGAGAGAAAAACAATGTTGACACAAATAATACATATATATTTTCCTAAGTGAATTACAAGAGTGACTATTTATTGTGTTAAATAGTATATGCAAAGTGTTTATTACACTGCAAAGCATTGGGCAAATAAGAAACCATTAAATATGCAGTATCATTCTATCATCAACGAGATTATCATATAAATGAAAATATCCTATTCTTCTAAGAAGAAAAGAAAAATGGGAAGAATTTCCTGAGTCAGGAATCACATATACTTATTACACAGTAGTATAATGGCAAAACAATAAATAAAAACTAAAAAACAAAAACACAAAAAAGAAAATAGAACACACTCTGCTTACAAAAATTTCTAATACAAGAGGTTTGTGATTGTGTTTGGTTCTATGTTTTTATTTTTATTTTTTTGGCACTAGGAATAATGTAAATGAAATTATGTGTTTTGGGAACATAAAATGCTCTTTTTGTCGTATAGAAACTTGAATCTCTACTACAGAATTATGATATAGAAACAATTCATAATGCTAAATTTCCACTTTCACATTCTAATTTCCTTATTTTTTTAATATGAATTTATTGGTTTATACAAAAAAGTATTAGGTCAGTGCAAAAGTAATTGTGGTTTAAGCACTGTTGAAATTTGCTCTTTGATAATGGACTATATTCTTAAATAAATGTGGTTATTTTCTACATCATTTTTATGCACATTTCTCACTTTATGCTTTTTTTTTGCTAATGACTTATTACTCTCTGTTTATTTTATATTTATTTTAGACTATGGCAATGATATCAGACAAAAAGCAAATTCTAGTAAATTTCTTATTAGAGTTCCAAATGGGTTGTAAAGCAGCAGAGGCAATTGGCAACATCAACAACCCATCTGGCCCAAGAACTGCTAATGAACATACAGTGCAGTGGTGGTTCAAGAAGTTTTGCAAAGGAGACAAGAGCCTTGACAATGAGGAGCCCAGTGGCCCATCACCAGAAGTTGACAATGACCAATTGAGAGCAATCATCAAAGCTGATCCTCTTACAGCTACACAAGAAGTTTCCAAAGAACTCAACATCGACCATTCTATGGTCATTTGGCATTTGAAGCAAATTGGAAAGGTGGGAAAGTTCAATAAGTAGATGCCTCATGAGCTGAGTGAAAATCAAAAAAAAAAAATCAATGTTTTGAAGCGTAGGTTTCACTTCTTGTATGCAACAACAATGAATCATTTCTCCATTGGATTGTGGCATGCTACAAAAGTGGATTTTATATGACAGCCAGCAATGACCAGCTCAATGTTTTTACCAAAAAGAAGCTCCAAAGCATTTCCCAAAGCCAAACTTGCACCAAAAAAGGTCATGGTCACTGTTTGATGGTCTGCTGCCGGTCTGATCCACAGCTTTCTGAATCCCGGCGAAACCATTACATCTGAGAAGCTGCTCAGCAAATCCATGAGATGCACCAAAAACTCCAGTGCCTGCAGCCAGCTTTGGTCAACATAAAGGGCCCAATTCTTCTCCAAGACAACTCCCGACTGCATGTTGAACAAAAGCTTCAAAAGTTGAACAAATCAGGCTACAAAGTTTTACGTCATCCGCCATATTCACCTGACCTCTTGCCAACTGACTACCACTTCTTGGAGTATCTCAATAACTTTTTGCAGGGAAAACACTTCCACAACTAGCAGGATGTAGGAAATGTTTTCCAAGAGTTTCAGAAATCCCAAAGCACGGATTTTTATACCACAGAATACACAAACATTTCTCTTTGGCAAAAATGTGTTGATTGTAATGGCTCCTATTTTGATTAATAAAGATGTGTTTGAGTCTAATTATAATGATCTAAAATTAATGATCTGAAACCACAATTACTTTTGCACCAACCTAAATACATTGAATCAAGCAAAATTTATTTTTAAATGATCAGATCCTTATTTTTGGAATGTGATTTTTGTGCAAGGCAAGCGGTTTGTTCACTGAAGTTTAGATTAGAGAATTTCTGAACCAAAGTCTAATATTCCATGGGACAAAAAGCTTCTGAAGGTCCACGACTGTCACTTGTCCTTATTGAGATGCCAAATGCTCTTTACAATGCCCAACAGGATATAAATATTAATGCCATCTAACAAACTGACCAGCTGATTTACTATTTTGAAGTTAAGCTGTACTGAGATATTACCATTTTCTAAGGCAATGTGATGAATTTTTGTTTTTTTTTCTTTTGAAACAGGTTCTCACTGTGTTGCCCAGGCTAGAATGTAGTGACATCATCATAGCTCACTGGAACCTCAAACTCCTGGGAGCAAGCAATCTTCCTGCTTCAGCCTCCAAGTACTTGGGACTGAGACTATAGGTGTACCACCACACCTGGCCAATTTTTTAAATTTTTTGTAGAGATGAGGTTTCACTATGTTGCCCAGGCTGGTCTCAAACTCCTGGGCTCAAACCATCCTCCTGTCTCGGCCTCCCAAAATGCTGGGATTATAGGCATGAGCCACTGCATCCTGTCAAGTTATTTTATTTAATTTGAACAATTAGAGGTATCATTGATATTAGAGCTTGAACAACGACAGAGGTTAGAAACACCAGCCTCTATGCAGTCAAAAATCTGTGTATACATTCTGACTCCTCCAAAACCTACTAACTAATAGCCTGCTGTTGACTGGAAGCCTTACTTATTAAACACACAATTAATGAACCCATATTTTATATTCTATATGTATTATATACTGTAGCAATTAAGAAAGCTAGAGAAAAGAAAATTTTATTAGAAAAATGATAAGAAAATCATAAGAAGAAAAAATCTACTTACTATTCATTAAGATGAAAATGGATCATCATAAAGGTCTTCATTCTGATCTTTCTCATATTGAGTAGGCTGAGGAAGAAGAGGAAGAGGAGGAGTTGGTCTTACGTTCTCAGGGGTAGCAGAGGCAGAAAATGTGGAAAAGGTAGAAGGGGAGGCAGGAGAGGCAGGTACATTCAATGTAAATTTTATTGATAAAAATCCATGTATAAGTGGATATGTTCAGTTCAAACCTGTGTTATTCAAGGGTCAACTGTGTTTGAAATAACAAACAATTGAGTGTTTGTTAGGACAGGGCCATTTTGGTTGCAGAAAACAGAGCTCAAATTATTTGGGCAAGACTTTCAATACTTTCAGCACTGTAGAAAGCATTTCTCTTCAGCTAGAGAGAGACCTCACAAAATTTTTCACATTTTTTTTAAAAGGCAGACAAATTGAATCCTGTGTATTATTGTCTCACCTCACATTTTACTTCAATAGGACCCCATGTTATTCAGGTTTTTGAGGACGGAAGAGACAATTTTAGATATTGTGCTGATTGTCATAGTAATTTGATTCTCACTGCTCCTAAAAAATATGGTTTCCCAAGTAATTACATTTTGTCTTTCCTCAATAATATAAAATGTTAACCTGAATGCATACTCTCTAACATAAGAAACTCAAATTTGAGTTTCTCATACATTCTTTGTATTCTTGCTTTGAGAAATTTAGGTCTGTACACAAATGAAATTGTGTATAGATGACTCTAAATCAAAAATATTTTAACTAATTAATAGGTATCAGTTATAAACTCTCCCAATCTCCTTAATTTTAGTGTATTAAGCATAAAAAGGTCCATGTAACTCTGGTCAAGCTCATTTCACCTTTTTAAGATCTGTGCTTCAAGTATTGCTATCATCAATAGTATTTTTGCTATACTGTTTTTGTTATTGGTGTTTTTCTGGTGATATGGATAATTAAACAACACCACATTCCATGTATTTTAATGTGCTTTAGATAAATCTCAAATTTTGTACATTTTACTCATACTTCTTCCATGGCCTGCAGAGAAAATGTAACAAGTTTGACAGCGGAAATGAGAGTTAAAAGACCTGATGACACAGCTAGAAATACATTATTCTGAGTTTCAATAAAGTGAAGGATGTCTCTTGACAAAAATATTTTCAGTCCTCCCTGTATTAAATAATCTACCAGTCAATCAATCAGAAGATGACATCGTGTCATAGAAAAGTAGTCTAGGCAACTGTGATATATAATCTTATATCTATTTTAAACTTACATATTTTAAAATGTGAATTTCATTAGCATTTATCTTAGAAAAATACTACAAACAAACAAGTTATTTTTGAAAAACAGATATTTTGGCCTTCCAAAGTCATATTTTCAGATGGTCTATTCTAGTCTGCTATAAATACCCATCTCTTTGCTCTTAAAACTCTTCCAGGACTTCAGGATCCTCTTCTAGGTATGTTATATGCATTGTATCATTTGATCTTCACAACCGCATGGAGAAGTCAGTGCTTAATGATCCCCTGATTGTGGAATGATCATTGAGCTGATGCTAGAATCACAAGCTACTTAATCTGCTGAATTTACACAGGATTATAAAATGTTTAATCATTTAATGCCTTCATTTTATGTCTGAAGAAACCAAAGCCCAAAAGGAGAGGAGAAAGGATGGCTGACAAGAGATACTAGCTGCCCGATTGTCTCAGAAAGAAGGAAAAGATTTCGATAAAAAAGAAAAAAAAACAAAAACAAATGAACAAACAATCATAGATGGATGTAATTCCAAGGGAAAAGTGCCAAAACCTACAAGAGAGTTCATGGTAAGAAGTTATAGGGCAGGATAAGATGGAACAAGATATCGACAGAGGTCAACCCTGAGAGGCTTGGAATCCAGTCAAAAGTGTAGGTGGAGAAGTTTGGTTCTCCCTCCCTTATATTTCTGGCAGTAGGCAGGCTCCCAAGCTGCTGGAGAGCATTTCTACCATCACAAGCCCAAAAGCAGCTGCCAGCAGTGAACTGGGAGCTTCCTGAGGACAAAGCATCAGGCTGCCAGCCCCCTTGGTGCCCTTCCAGACACCACAGACACAAGCCAAGACAGTAGGTGCCATATTACTTCTCCACTCACCATGTGTGTTTGTCCTCCCCAGGGGCATTCAACCGCTCAGTTTTCATCTTCCTCATTCTCACACAAACATTTACCAATGCTGGCCCAGACTGTGGGAGCCACAGGGAAGCAGTGGGTCTGGGGGTATCTGTGTGACTGCAGAGACTGGACATTCCAGGTCGGCTGCCTTCCAGAAAGAGGGACAGAGATGACCTGAGTGCTAACTTTCTTCTATTTGAACTCTTTTCCTAGCCTTTCCCTCTCCAACCTATGGCTACCAAGAGACCCAAGGCTCTCAGGAGCTGCTGCTTCCCCTCTGTTGATAAATCTACCACATCATGGCTTCCACCTGAGAGTGTGGGTCAAATCTCTCCTCTTACAGACCTGCAGAAGACTAAGTGGTGCTAACACTGTGAGCTCCTTTTTCACCAGCGCTCCCTGGTGCTACTGGCCCAGGCTCTCAATTAGAGCAGGGCGCACCCTGAAGTGGAGGGACATCAAACTGCTTGAGCACTTCATAGGCAACTTGAGACAAGCTCACTTCTCCCTGGCATGATCAGGGACTGATCTTTGGGGACCCAAAGACAGGCCCACAGGCCAGATTCTTTAGCCCCAGGACTCAATCTTATTGGTCTTGGGAATAGAGGGGAGATTTGGGAACTAATGTCAGGAGGCAAGGGAGCCCACATGAGCAGAACTGAAAAGAGAATGCAGTCTGGATCCCAGCCACTGCACACTGGAAGAGAATGCCTCCCCCCACAGCAAGGCCATGCTTTCAGCCCAGGGCAGGATCCTGGACAGGGAAGCTCCCAGCTGCCATTGTGTGGGAGTTCAGGTATTATAGTTTGAGCTCCTGCCTCCTGGCAGAAGCTAGAAGGAGACCACAGAGCAGGGAAGGGGAGAGAAGAGCAAAACCTGCTCCAGAAAGCCAGATTGTGAATCTCACATGGCCCCACCACTACAAACAGACTTTCTGGCTGGGTGGGGCCACTGGAAACCCCTCCCTCACAGGCTTCCCTGAAAGCCTGGGAGCAAACTTTTGACCCGGCTAAAACAGCTACCTTAGCAGCTTTTGTGGAGCCTGAGGGTAGGCTCATCGGACCCAGCTCCACCCAGCCTCATTCTTCAACCCACCTCTGCTGTGAGAAGGACTCACCTGAAGTTCCAAGTGCCCACCAATGACTTGGGACATTCAAGCACTTCCCCTGAGGGGCTACAGCCAGTCACAAGTCCCCAAAACAACACTATGGCATGTTCCTTCTGGTAAACGCCACCTACTGGCAAGGAGATCAATTGCACAGCCCTTTACAACATTTACTTAATCATATAGGCTGTGGTTGATTCTCACCAGCAAGCAATACCTACTGTCTCAGAGATCAAAGTGGGCATGCCAATACAGTTCACACTGTTAAGATGATGGAGCTGGGGAAAGAGAAAGGGTTTCCCAGATTTTTGCATTTTACATTGGATCTTCAGCATAAAATAAGAAAAATAAAACCAAATTGGCTGATCACTGTGAAGTAATTTTTGTCTAGATGCTGACAACTCCCAAATTTACATTTCAATCTAGATGAGTTTTCTCAGTACAAGACCCAAGTATTTTCTTCATATTCATGCTTCAGAGGCACCCAAAAATTCAAAATAAATAAAATTAATTAATTATATCACCAATCCAAGCATAAAATTTGTCCTTCTCAATTTTAGTATTGGCAGTAGTACCCAAGTTTTCCAAACCAGAAAACCCAATCAGAAAAATAAAATAAATTGAAAGTCATAAAATATCAAATAAAAAAAATTGGAAAACAAATTTAAAAAATAATAAAACCAGAAAACTCTCCTGTATTTTACCAGTATCAAATTAATCACAATATCCATGAGTCTAAGACCCAAATGGCTCTTGAATTTCTTCACTATTTCCAGTGTCACCTTATTCTAAACCATCATACACTTTTGGCTGGAAATTTATTTTAAAACTATATATATGGTCATGTCAATCATCTGCTTATTTATTTAATTTTTCCCCATTTTTCTTAGTGCTTTCAAATCTGTAAATTTTAATGAGACCCTCTCAGATATAGTCTCCTTGATTTTTTAATCTTTATTCTATACCTCATATCCTCATTCTCTATATTCTAGTTATACTATATTACATTTAGTTATTCAGATATGCTATGATCTTTCTCAACTCTGGCCATTTCTTTTGTCTTCATCACTACAAAAAGAAAACATAGTAATGTTGTGGATTTTCCCTTCGTTACATGAAGGAGGATTGCTCAGTTTCAAATTTTCCTGATCTTTTGAACTGTAACATATGGATCTTCTTACTATGTTAGACCTTTCTTCATATTTGAAGTTATAAGATGTAAGAATCTGATTTGGACTTACAAGAAAGAAAAACGTCTTTTGGCTCACTTGGAGGACCACTGTAGGCCCTTCTCAAGAATAGGTGAGAGAGTGCTGTAGCCTCATATAGTTCACCATGAACTCTTGTTATGTTTAGGACAAAGACTCAAAATAACTTGGAGTATTTTTATATAGTTCATCCTCCTAGCACTCACCCTTTCAGAACTTCCAGAAAAAGTAGTATTATATCAGGATCTGCTCCTTTGCTCATACTGCTTTTGTCCATTTCACCTTGTGCATTTTCAGTTCATAGCATCCTCTGTGCAATGTAACCTTTTTGAGTAGATTTCATAATGATGGTTTAAGTCCCTTTTTGTTTTTGGGATTTTAGTGGTTAATTTTACTTCAATTTTCTCTGCACAATGTTTTTTTAAATTTATTTTTATATTTTTAAAAATTCTTCTCTTTCCTATGCTGGGATTTATTTATTTATTTATTTCATACTCATAAACTTTTAGTTCTGAGTTCAGCAACTGGCTTGCCACCTTCAGCTTACAAATGTCAATATGATCCTTTGAAAAGAAAAATAAAGGATAATACTATCCTATTCCAGTAGGTATTAGATAAGGGAAATTTAAAAATAATGTGACATTTTGCAACTATATAAATACTACAACTCAAATGACATATAAAGGTGTGTACACTTCTAGAAATGGCCATTTTCCCAGAGGAATTTGTGTCTCTGTAATTCAGACCTGCAGACATCAGGTTGTGATGCTACGGTGCTTCACTGGGCCCATGACCTACTTAAAAAGCTACCCTAAACCATGGGCAAATGAGCAACCTCCCATGACTCAGTACTTGATTCTTGGGGAAAGGAGGAAAGTCTCACTGAAGATGGAATCAGAGCTGGGTAATGGCAAAACCAGCACGGAGATAAAAAACTTACAGTTTTTAAAGATACGGAAGACAAATGATATTCTGAAAATTCATTTATAAATAATATCTAAAAAAAATGTTGATATTAAACAGTAAAGTTATCAGAGAGCTCCCAAGCTTAGTTCTGCCAAGTTTTTCACCTTTTAAACACGAATGTCAGACTCTGCCTTTGCATAATAAATGTATTACATGTAAAAGGCCAGACAAAAAGTCAATATTAAGGTGTTAAAATTTAATTACTTAAATTTCTCCTAATATTATTTTTGCATCTATCTAACACTCACCACCCTGCTGGGTTAGCTAGCATGTTTGCATAAGACAAAAAACTTACCCAAATCACTGTCTTTCGAAACACAGTATAATGTAGCTTAAGGAAATGAAACCCCATTAATAAGTATCAAATAGACACTATCTTTCTGCCATGATTACTAAAGCAAATATAAACTGCACTTGTGGTATGACTATTTAATCCTCTACCAATACAGTACATCTGTTAGCTGTAGCAATTGCTTTGCAAACAGTGAACAGACTACTGATTATATAAATTCTCTGGTATGTTAACTTTCCAAATTAGGAACAAATTTTTTAAAATTGAGTAAAAACATTGAGAGAATAACATTTTTCTCACTTTATGAATGTTACAGTCAGAACTAAACATGATGATTTTTGAAAAATCAAATTAATATAATTTTTTAAAAGTTAGTTCTAAGCCTAGTAGAAGAAAAAAATGTCTTCCCATTAGAGACATGTATAGCACACGAAATATTTTTAAGAAATATCCTATTTTTATTCATTTCTATAGGTATAAAATTATTGCTGATATAATTTACCTCTAATTTTAAAAAGCCAACATGATTGCACTGCTTGTATTCATGTGTAGGCAAGGTTAAATTTAGCAGCAATTCAGGAAAATCACAAGTAATTATATTGGGCATCTGCCCCATACTTGTAAACTTCTAAAATAACATATAGAAAATCTGATTTTGGTTATTTAAAAAAAATGAAATTATATTTTAGGTTGTTATAAAAGTTGGTAGTAGAAAAAACTTCTGTTCAAGAATGAGGACAAGAGTAGGGGCTCACTCCTGTAATCCTAGCAATTTGGGATGCCAAGGTGGGAGGATCACTTGAGGCCAGGCTAGCCTAGGCAAAAGGAAGATCCTGTCTCTACAAAAAAAATTTAAAAAATTAGGTGAGTGTAGTGGCACGTGCCTATAGTCCCAGCTACTCCGGAGGCTGAGGCAGGAGGATCACTGGAACCCTGGAGTTTTAGGTTGCAGTGAGTATGATGAGGCCACTGCATTCCAGCCTGGGTGACAGAGCAAGATCTTTTCTCAAAAAAAAAAAAAAAAAAAAAAAAGATTGCAAGATACTTTTAAAAAAGATCTTCCTGACTTAATCCATTTTTTCACCTTCTTAAATCTTTCACATGCTTCATCTTTATTTTCCTTATAATGTTTATCTTTACCTCCCCTTTGGCTTGAAGCAAATCATTTTTGCATTCTGTATGTGTATTACTGAATGAGAATGTTTGAGTATTTTGTACATAGAATCTAATGTTTACTTACTATGGAATAGGAAAGGTTGAAGAAAATATGACTTCTCCACTTTTCTCTGTATGCGAACAAATCTTAGTAGGTGAAACATAACATTTTCAACATCTTTTCCTCTTAAATGACTCATAGGCTTAGCAGCTCTCCATTCCCTCTACAAAGTGTCTCAACAGTGGTGACAGACAACTCTTAGTTGTGGGGAGTTGTCCAGTGCACTATTTGGCAGCATCCTGACTTCTACCCACCAAATGCCAGTAGCACCTCTTCACCAGAACAGTTGTGCCAAACAAAAATGTCTCAGGACATTTCCAAATGTCCCCTAAGAGGAAAAAAATCAATCCTATTTGAGAACCACTGCTCTGTAATGTATTCTGTGTAGGGCCTAAAGCTCTCTTAACTCACCAGACTTATAGCTACTCTGTGGTGAGCCACACACTTCTCTCCGTGTTGAGTTGCATGTTTTCCAGGACTCAGCTAGTTTTTGCAAATTTGTTCAAAGTTCATTTGCTCTTTCAAATTATGTGATATAATTAAATAAGCACATAAAATCATTAGGAAAGGAGTTTCTATCAAGAAAATGAAATGCTTTGGAAAGAATAAAGGTGAGTCACAATGACTGCTGTCAAGATAGTGTAAGACAAGTGTGATACGTAATTGAAGGAAGAGAGTTCTAAAACTGAAAGAATTATAAAACCGAAGTATGGCAGAAATGTATTTAAATGTATTTAAATTCTTCTCACACTTTGGGAAAATAAAATTGGTTACTAAAACTCTTCTGGGTGTACAAGAAAGACAATATAGAACTCTACTGAGTTTGAACCCCTATACTCAAAACAAAGGTTTTGGCCAACCTTAAGAGAAAGCAATACTTGTGCACATTTTTAAGTGAAATTAAATGTGCATCTTTTTGTGGGTAAATATAAATTTAAACCAACTTTTTCTATTAACTACCTAAGTATGCATCTCTATCAAAACTATAATTCAAGAAAAACTCTGTAGATTGCTCAATTTAAAAAAGAATAAAATGAAATGAGTGAACAAGAGATGAAAATTAAATTTTACTGTGAAAACAAGAAAAGATCAGAGTCTCTAAATAGTTGCTCTCTAGAGGAGACAAAGCCACAGCAATGTCTTTTTTGGTTTTCCTTTTGTATCTTCTTCATTTACAAATATAGTCTGTCCTTTTGAATAATCAAATTAATCTGCATTGTATAGGAAAAATCAGCCTGTCTTCATCATGTCTCCATTTCCCTTTGTGTATATTTCTATAGAACAAAATAAAACAACTATGTACACAAATACACAAATTTTCTCAATCTTATGTTTTTCTCTCTCTTTCTCTGTAGCATGTATATGTGATCAGTGTATGCTATGATGTATTTATTTGTGTGTGCATGTGTGTATGTACATAATATTTGTAATTTATACATTTATATTATAAAATGCATATACACACACACCATATTACATGTATTATATAAAAAGAACAGACTTTATACATTACCCTATAACTATATACATATATAAACACACACATATATATAGCATAATTTTACATTAGTACATCCATCCACTTCTTAGGCTGCTTAGTGCCCCATTATTTTATATTTATATATTCTATAATAATTATGTATTTTATATATATATATGACATGGATGTTATATACTTAACCTCTACCTCCCTATTCATAAGTTTTTAAGTGCCATTGTTTTCCTTTACAAACAATTCTGAAATGTTTTTCCTTGCACATAGGTTAGATTGATTCTCTTGAAGAGATTCCTAGCATTGGAATTTTCACAAGAGTGATCAGGCTCCTGTCTGATTCTTTTTCATCCCAGTCTTGTCCAATGCATAATATTGCTTTTCCTTAAATGCCTGGCTTCCGGTTAGAATATATTTAATAAATAGGGACAGAAATACAGAACTAGCCCCAGAGGTGAGGAGGCCAAAACTCAGGAACACAGAATTAGGGGAGCCTCCTTATCTCCTCTTCCCCCTTTTCCATTAATCTGCTAGTCTTCACTTAAAGCAGTGCCACAACTTACAGGCAACAATGCCCACCCTCCGCCCGCTGTGAAGGTCACATTCAGTTTCTATCTGCATGTTTAATTCCCTCTGAGGTCTCCTATTTTGCCAATCTGACAAACAAATAAAAAGCCACACTCGGATCAAACAGTTCCCAGTGCTGCGATCCCACTCAGTGGCCTTGCTACCTGGGAAAGGCATTGCCTTTGACGGATGCCTTGGACTACTTCCAGGAATCTTTTGATATTTCTGCCTCCAGGGAACAACCTCCACTTGTAATGAAGCAGCTTTGCTTCACCCTGCCCTGCTCATGTGTGCCTTTTAATTAGCCCAGGGTCACACACTCCGTTAGATAACACAGTGCATTTCTCACATTATGAGATGTAAAATCCCAAATTCTCAAATAAGGGAACTAATGATCTTTGAACCAAATAGGC
The DNA here is from genome assembly GCF_020740605.2 of Lemur catta. NCBI lineage: Eukaryota > Metazoa > Chordata > Mammalia > Primates > Lemuridae > Lemur > Lemur catta. The sequence continues at coordinate 16,182,078 of NC_059139.1, read as the reverse complement.
TGGCATTTTTGTTTTGAACAGTAACTATCTGGGGTTATTTTAAAGGCTTCATCTTTCATCTAGGCACCTTCAATTTAACAGTATTAATACTAGGTCGTTCTTATTTTAGTTTAATTCCTATCAAACTAAGAGCAAAGGTTAATTCCTTTTTCTGGCCTTTGTGCTCTGACAAGTGAACACACTGAATATTAAATGAATAAAAATGACTAATCATTGCTTTGTTTATATATTTAGTGAGAGTTACCATGAGAACAAATATTATAACCTTTCTTTTCTGTTCTTTTAATAGAACCATTAATAACTCTAGGTAAAATGAAAGCATATGACAATGCAATGTTTTTTTCTTCATGCTAATTATGTTGTCAGCTCTTTGTCTGAGTATATAATTGGCTCTAGAAGCAACCAATATTGTAGCGTGTAAGTGCTCTGTGTTCGGGTTTTGTTTATGGTGGCCCAATAAAGGACACAACCTTAGTAGCTGGATTCATTCATTGATAGCGGATTCAATGGGTCAATGGAGAATTAATTCTCTGGCTGGGATTAACTACTAAAAGGACAAGTAATAGAGAGGGCAGACTCTATCAGATTCTAAAGTTCAGAGGTAATCACCTTTCATTGACCTGGTCCAATATTTTGCAAATTTGAGAACACTTGTGACTGTTAATATATGCAGGTATTCAACTCTGTGAAACATTGCAACAAGCCTCCAGTGTGGTCATGTTTGGTGATTAATTGGCCCCCCAAACACAAAAGTAAATGCTGTAACTTCCTGGCAGTATTTTATTTAACACAAGCATATCTATAATATCACAGAATATAAAATTTGTGTGTGTGTGTGTATAATTACAAAACTGAAAGCATGATACCATATTTAACTTCCTTACATAATGAGCAAGATGGCCTTCCAGTTCTCTCAGCATGACTAAACTTTAGACAGACTTCTTCCTGACTATAACTTTCCTGACCTTAACTTTCCTTTTCTTAGAGCATTTACTTTACAACACTTGCAATTGTTGATTCTTTCTCTGCCCTTTTGAAATGTAAAACTACAATCCAGGAATATTTTTCTCACAACCTAGGAGCCATCCCTTTGACTTGCAGTCATCAAGAAATATATGGCCCTGTCTCTACGTTTCTATGAGAGGATCAGAACCTAAATTTCATGAGCAATTATTAGTAAATACGGATGACCTGATGGCATTGTCTACTCCCTAACCACCAAATTCTCCAAAACTTTTCCATTAGCTCACCCATTATTTAAAAATAGTCTTGGTACCTACTTCAAAGTCTTGAATAAAATCTTATTTGATGTTTTCACCAAGTGCTGGGTGCAATTTTTATTTTACAATAAGTGCAACACCCTGATGCTGGGTCTTTGGAAACCCATATCATAGTCAATGACTTAACTCTTAATAAGTATTTTTAACAATGGATGCCTCTTATTTCTGAAGATTTGTTTAAAAACACATAAAGTTGTCTATTTGGTAGGACCTAAAAGGAGAAGATCCTTAGTCTTGGTTATCATGAGGAATATTTTTGCCATGTAAATCATAAATTTTTATTTCCTGGTTATTATGTACCATTCAGTCATAAGAAATGTAACTTGAATGAGTTTATTTTCTTTTGGAAATTAGAATTAGCATATTCTAGATTAGATAATGTATGTAGCTTCCTTTTACTTTGAGATATTTAAAGTATAAATTATAAAAGAAGTTATGCAAAAAATGTGATCCTATATTATTGATTTGTTATTTTTCTAACATCAATATAGTTGAAAATTTACATAGCATGAACATTTATGACAGATCAGGAATATAGACTTTATTATTTCACACATTCAATCCATAAAGTAAGTGACCACAAATAATAGATAATATATTTTCTTGATGTCAAATATGACTCAAAGAATTCTGAAAAAAAAAATTCTAAAACTGACATTCGACTATAGATCCACATACATGATTGTGTGAAGTTAAAATTCAGTAAGGTCTGATGACAAAAAATCCTGAATTAGATAATTCTGTACATAATATAATAAGAGTCTTTTTAATGACCATCACATGACCTGGCTACCTAGTATCTTGTTGTATTAGATTCTCTGTGGAACATTTTATGGAAGGCACATTTTATCCTCTGAAACCAATAACAAAAGATAAGGGTATGAACAGATGAAATACAAATTCCTTTGGAAAACAAACAAACAAATCTCCTTTACAAAGAATTTAGTCATTTATAAATTACTTAATATTTAAATCTATCTAGTATATGCTAATAAACATCTCCTGTTTTGGAAATAAGGTTTAGGTCTACCTAACTGTGAATGAAATAATTATTGTCTTTATACATCCCAGAACTTGTTCCTAGAAGGGAGAGCTGGAATGGTAGAAATGTAACAAATATATGCTAGAACAGTTTCATCCCTCATCCACTGAAAAGTTTATCCTTAGTTTGAGTGTACATTAGAAGCAGCTTCTGAGGAAAGGATTTGCATGTAATTTGATTAGTTTATTGGAGAAGAAAATCTGGCTCTAGGCGTGGAGAAAAGAGAGAGGGAAGAGAAGGCAGTTGATAAAGTTTATGTTCTGTTATTACAAATACAATTGTAGATGACTGGACCTCAACCCTGCTATGGAAAATCCAAGAACCACAGTAAATATACAACTCATTGATTCCCCTAAAAGTGAGAGAGCTGGGGTATTCATAAGCCAACTTCAACTCATAATTTGTTGGGTGCTGCTGAGTAAGGAGTGTTGTAAATTACCTTCCAGGTGAATGATGGGCAATAGAAATGCTGAGGAAATGAATGGAAGCTGTACCGACTATAACAATCCTTTCCGCTCAAGCTCAGGTATGGCCTAAAACTTCTCCCAATCTTGCCATTCCTGCAGCCACTAAAAGTAATCACATTTTAAGCTCTTAACTTAAAAGACATTGATTTAGCTTCTAAGATTCCAAGGAATTTTCACTGTGGGCACCCTGACAAAGGTTATGTTACTAATCTGAAAAAAAAAATCCTCTTGCTGCTCACACTATTTTAATACTACATATGTTATTGATAACCACATACACTTCAGTCATTTTCTATCAGTCTTGGGAATTGCATTAATAAAATCCCTAAATATTTTCATATTTATTCTATTGCAGCACAAATGCATTCTGTCTGATTCTTTTATTATGCCTTTTTGTTCTCTTTGCATTGGTGTTTGATGATGCAGAAGTATATGCCATTTATGAACTTAAAGTAGCAACTTTTTCTCTTCTCTCTGCAAGTCATTTATAATTATCTTAAATAAGAAGAAGCCTATCCAAAATGAAAAGTTGGGAGGCAAATCGCAAATAAGTGAATTAGGGAAGCCAAGGAAGAAAAGAATTTTAAGAAGTGAAGAGTCAGCACTATCAAATGGCATAGAAAGGTCACATAAGAAAAAGACTAATAAGTGTCAGTCGTATTTAAAAGTCCCCCTGAGTCTCTAAGTCAGGTTTCTGCTGTTCTCTTTCTAAGAGAAGGCTCTCCCAGGATCTGGTGTCCGATACCTGAACTCTAGTACAGTGGTTATAACAATGTTATTTGTTGGCAGTTTTCCCCCTTGGCTGAACTCAGCAGTGATTGAACAGATACTTGTTGAGTACCTACTATATTTCGTGCACTCCCTTATTTAGTGAGTAACAAAAGCAAGGATTTCCCATTCTCAGAAAGGTTACAGGCTAATTTAGAGAAAGAGTAATCAATCAAATTAAGAGCACATACACACAAATGTGTGTAAGGAGTGCTATGGGAAAACATTAAAGTTTGCTACGATAATCTTATCAGATTCAAAATACCGTTCAACAGTTGTTTAGGGGATGCATTTCTGTGACTGCTAAGTTGAGAGATGAATAATGAATAAGCATCAGGGAGAAAAGAAGAGAGAAAATCCAAGCAAAGGGTTACTGGAACCAATGATAGCAAAATGAAGAAAGGAATAACAGAAACAGAAAAATCATATTTTCATGTCACAGGCCCATCAATCTGACATATAGATTACCATCAAATCAATGAAATAGATAAAAATAAAACTATCCAGACAAATATCAAAATAAATTAAAATAAAATTATAGGAGAAAATAACTTTACTACTCTTTGGATCAATGCCATATAAGGTACAGGATGCTGGCCAATTCCTTCTTTGTTTTGTTTTATAGGTGGGGAGGTGCTTGTTTTAACTAAATAGACTCAGATAATAATAACTACTTTACTGATAAAGATTTAGAGGTAAGATTTCCTGAAGAGTCTGAGTGGAAAAGTAAAGTCATATAGACTTCTAGTGACTGACAGTTGTCAAAATCACCAAAAAATATGCATTCTCTTATACATTGTAATTCTGTTCCTAGGGATTTAGTAATAGCAAGTAATTGGGTATATGAGTAAAGATATAGCTGTAAAAGGCACAATATGGTTTATTTATAATGGCTTATAAATTGAAGAAAATAATGTAAATATCCAATATAAGATGGTAACTCAAGTAAGTTTTCTGGGATTCATATAATTAAAGATTTCAGAACAAAAATTTATGTTTCAGACATATATCTCTAACATATGATGTGTTCATGCAATAATTTTGAGTCTCAAAGATTTTAAAATATATAGAATTCAGGTTCATGATTATATATAAACCCATATTCTTTATTTTAGTTAACATCAACATATGTTTCAACATACATATATATATACATATAGATGAAGATACATTCCAAATATACATGGCCCTGGCTAGTGGACCATATATAATATAATTTTTAGTTGTCTATTTTGGCTTAATTGCATTTTCTACTGATTTTAGACTAACCTTGTGAGTAATTCTTACTAATAAAATAAATAGCGGTCATATTAAATGACTAAGTTACCATTTTTGTGAGATATTATTGAATGACAAATTCAAATAGATGTAATTTTTTTTCTCTTACTTTCCCTTTAAAGACATGAAAAAAATCAGTCAGGCCTAGTTTAGTCTTATAGTAAATTATTAGGGGTTACTGTGAATTTGTCATTGTCTCTTAACTTTTTAGTGACTTTGTAGTGTATAAACATATAGCTTCCTTAATAAAGAAATAAGAAAACATTTGTGATACAGGAGTGTAAGTCAAAAAGACGAAACAGTTTATGCTGTTTAGTCAAACACTGTGACATCCTTAAAGGTTCCAGGCAGTAATTAAAATCAAAGAAGATGAATAAACATTAAACTGGGTTTAGTTATTCAATTATATAGAAATTTGAAATATCATCATAAGACATATCAGAAAAGGATGTTCTTTCTATATGAAAGAGCAGTGGTGCCAGGAAACTTTTAAAAATGTACAATAAACTCAAAAAAAAAATGGAATAAAAGATTCTGGGAGTGTCATGTTCACACTTCTCATTTTCAATGTCTTACCACCCTAATCCAACTAGCATATGTCCTTTAGACTAATTTTGTAATTTTTCCCTTTTATCATTTAAATTCCATGTCACTTTCTATTACTAACAGGCTGAACTCTTGACTACACATTTTAGAATTCATGCCCCTCAATCACTTGGCTACAACTTATGTCTCTAATTTTCATCAGTAATACCAAGCAGCTGGTCAGAAACTGTTACAGCTCCTGTCATTAAGACACCACCCTCTACTCCTAAATCTGTTGCTAACTCCTTTGAGCTGAAGAAGAGGGCTGATCTGGATTGCTCAAATTTCAGAACTTTGAATTTGATCCTGGTCATGGTGGAAAGAGGTTTTAAAGCCATTAAATATTTAAAAGGATTTGTATATATAGTATATGTTATTTTTCCCTTGTCCTAAGGCCCTGAAAGTTGTAGCTCTTTGCTCAAATATCTATACTCAGCACACTCCTGTGTCTAGACCTGTTTTACCTGAAATATGGATATAAGAATGCATAAAACTTTTAGTATTGCAAATGCACAGGTTATAGAGGTGACATGCAGAGCCATTTGGAAAAATAAGGAAGAAGTTACTTTTTCCAGTTTCTTTCATTCTTGGCTATGACTCAGCATTTCTTTAGCTACAATGGCTCCTCCCAGTTGGATCATTCAAGCTTCCACACTGTACTAGAATTTTGAAATGACTTTTTAGCCCAAGATAAAAGATTTTGTGAGAGCAGAGGCTGTCTTATTTTGTTACCCAATGGCCTATGTGCATGCAAAACCTTATAAGAAGTAATGGCAGGTCCAGGTCTCCTCACCTCACACAGTGGTGATACTATGCTTTTGTCACACCCCCCAGTCACACTAGTGGAAGCATCTAATCTTTTCTCTGCCTAACCATTGATCTTCCAATGTTCAGAGTATATTTATGTTTATCTGTAGCTCTAGTTTAACACAACGTTATGATGAAAACCTTTATAGAAAAACAAGACAACAGTGATTGGGACTATGTTTGATTTGAGTCATATATTCTCAATAATGAGGTCATATAATTTTCTTCAATTTCCACATCCTCCACTGACTTTCATCTTCCTTATTGATAATTATGAGTTCTATGCTTCCTTTTATGTGAATAAAACCCATAAAATAATTTACACAAAAACATTTTCAAATGAGAGTTCTACCTCAATAGCTTGACTGCAAACAGAAAAATAGGATGTTATTCATTAATTATTAAGCTCAGGGATTTTTCTCTCTACCATCTATGTTTTGATTCTAGAAAAAGATATCCTCTGTCATATGTAAGTAAATCAATTTTCTTTTTGTCATTGTTTTTCAAAATGGAGATATAATCCTGTTGAAAGGAGAACCTTGGTGAAAAAAATATATATGGAGGGTAGGGTATATTGAATTTACTTCTCAATGATGTATTATGGAGTCACACCACTTTCAGCACTCCAAAATGTATACAGATATTCATTATTTCATTAATTCATTCCCTCATTCAAAACACACTTATTGAGCACATAGGATATTCTTTTCGTCACTGGGATGATTAACATTCCTGAGATGTGTGAAGGCTTAAGTTTAAATCTAATAATATCAAAAATTATATTTGCTCTTTCTACTTTATTGGATAAGTAAATTATTTATACATGTATATCCAGACAGCTAAATTAAAGTTTATAATAGTATCAATATTTTTCCACTAAAAATCATATTTTCTTATCTAAAAAGTTTTTAAGGAGAAGATAATTTTGAGCACAAATGATGGTCAAACAAAATTGAAAGTAGTTCTAGCAGTATCAGCCAAAAAGGCATCTACTCATCCAGAAAGGTGAGTAAAGATCAGGATAGAGATAACCTCCGGCACGTTCAGGTTCCCAGTTGCCCTGACCTCAGGAGGTTGAGTGTTGACCAGGCCAGCAGAGTGGCATGAAGAAGCAGCGCAATCCAGACAGGAAAGCCCAAGTGTTCCTACGTGTGAAATCCTACGTACCAGTGTTTACCCTCCAGCTACCTCACCTCTCAGGCAATTAATAGCAGAATTTGTTTCTAAACCCCAGTGCATGATTCACATCTTTCCAGGCTGAATCCTTTTGCTCCAAGCAAGTTATGACAACTTGGAGACTGCTAGATGTTCATTGTAGTAGACATTTGAATGGGGCTAGGGTTGCACATGGCCTCCCTACAAGCATTCAGAGAAGAGGAATTCACAGTGGGCAGGGGTCAAAAATGAAAACCCCTTGTAACAGATAGAACTTGAAGATACACAATGTCACCAAGAAATTTTAAAAGTAAATAAATTTGAAAAGAAGCAATATCAGGTACCCCTAAAGTATATATAATGTATTTTAAAATAGTGCATAATTACATATAAGAAGGGCTGGAATTCAAATCATTCAACCAGTGCCACAGAACCACTAGTAAAGAGAACAGACATCCATCATGCTGCTGGAGCCGTGGCTCAGGAGGCCCTTACTGTGCCTGGCATTAAAAATTTGGTTGCTGAATTAACAATTTGGTTGTGGAGTGGTACTGAAAATACCGAGGGACAGTCCAGGACTCTCAGCATAACGATGGCACAGGGCAGGACATGTGGATTTGGGAACTTGAGGCAGTAACTATTTACCAAAATGATGAAAGCATTTCAATACTTTAAAAACCAAAATGGCTAAACTCTTGCTTACTGAATGAATATTTCAGCACTGCACAAATAATTTTAAAAAAATAATAATTCATAGTGTTCTATGAAGATCTAAAATTGAATCTTAGTTGAATAAATGTATTCAGTTACCTCTTGCTGTCAGGGGCACTTTGGATTCCTAGAAGAGTTATTTTAGAATACCATTAAGTATACTCAGGAAGTAGCTTCTCTGCTGAATGATGCTGAAAACTTCAGGAGGGAGACAAAGACAAAGCAGCAAGTCATCACAGTTTTACTCTGTTCCATCATGACCTTTTTTTTTTTTTTTAAATTCAATGCACATTCGGCTTAGATTTACTTTGCCCAGCAGACTGTCAAAATAGAATGCATAAACCTTCTATATCAGTGGCTTTTCTGATGTCCTAATCACTGTTTTGCAGATAATATTAAATAGCAAAGATTAAAGTAGTTGGTTTTACCAATAAAGAAAATTTCCACTGGAATCGATAATTATTGTGTTTAGAGAGATCAAATGTTTTATACACCTCCGTCTTGCCTATTTAGTTCAGTTTCTACATATTAGTTAGTCCTATCTAAGTAAACAGTGCTACACTTTGTTTAAATAGCCTGTCTTCAGGCTCACTAATTCTTTCTTCTGTTTGGTCAGTTCTGCTGTTGAGAGATTTTGATGCATTTCTCAGTTTTTCAATTGAATTCTTCTTTAGTTTAAAGCATATGTTTGCTCTGTTTTATTTTAAAAAAATAAACAGTCACATCAAATGATATACTCTTCTACTGAAAGTTATAAAAAACTTTAGAAAAATTTTACAAAGTCCAGAAGAAGATACATACACAATCATATTTTTACTAAAAATAATTTCTAAGATTTTAATGTATTACCCTCTATATTTTTGTACATAACCACCATGTTGTATACAACATGATGTTGTTCTACATCATCATGTACATCATGTAGCACACACACATTTCTACATATACATTATAGTGACCTAACTGTTTTATATAATATTATATCAAAACTATTATAAGTTCCAAATAATCAACATTTTAATAAATATATAGAATTTAAATGATTATATATATAATCTATTTGTAGGTAATCTATTTTGTCAGGTATTTAGATTTTTCAAATATTTTGGAACTGGAATGGATTTCTTTGTTTAAACAATGTTCCTTTTGATACTTATTATTTTCTTTATGAAAGATTATCAGTCATAGAATTACTAGATTTATGGGCATTTTTTAACATTACATAGTCCAATAAAATAATTTGTTTATTTTTAGAAACAAAAGTCTACGATAAAGCAAAAAAGTCTGAGGATGTTCATTGTGAAGACTTCAAATGGAATTAATGGAATCATTCAGAAAGGGTGAAATTTTATATTCCACCAAGCCTACAGATTTAACCACAATTAACCCTTAGAATATAAAGTTTCTTGTTTGTTTCTTTTAAAACTTATATACCTATGTAGATACATAGACAGATATTCTGTTATATATATTATTTTGAAACTTGGCTTTGTAATTTAATATATTGTAAATAATTGACATATTAAATATCTTTCCAAATTATTGGAAATAAACTGTGTCCTCACTGTTGACTATACCAACATATTACACTGAGCATGTGTATGTGTGTGTGTGTGTGTGTGTGTGTGTATCATATCATATCAAGTGAAAGTACAAAATTGGTAGATAATGTATGAAACCTTCCGAAGAAAAGTAAAATGAAACATTCCATGAACATAGATGAAAATATATCTTAAATTCAAAGCTGTTTTCTCGTAAGCTGAAGCATTTCAAGCAGTAATATGTACCTTAACATTTAAGAATATTATTTTAATGTTGTCATAAATGAAGATAAGATAGTTGGTCTGTGTGAGTCAATAATAGCTAAATATATGAGATCCTGGAAGGACTCCTCCTCAAAAAACAGATGTTCAAATTAAGGAGACATTCATTCTATTATTGGCTGAATTATTTCTTCCAAAAATTCAAATTTTCAAGTCCTAAACCCCTAAGACCTCAAGTGACTCTATTTGGAGATAGTCTTTAAAGAGGTAACTAAGCTAAAATGAAATCATTAGTGTGTACCCTAATCTAATATGACTGGTGTCCTTGTAAGAGGAAATTTGAACACAGATACACACAAACAGGAAAAATGCTATGAGAACATAAATATGACCATCTGCAAACCAACGAGAGAGACCACAGGAAAAAAATCAACCCTTAAGTACCTTGATCTCAGATTTCCAGCCTCCAGAATTGCAAGAAAATAAATGGTTGTTCTTTAAGCCCCCCAGTCTGTGGTATTTAGTTATGGCACCCTTAGTTGACTAACATATTATCTATGGTGGGATTTCACTTTGATGATAGGATTTTTTCATGACGAAAGAGAACCTCAAGTCATATAACACAGAGTATAAAATTCAAATGCACTTTCCCAAAGTAAGAGGGTAGAAATCTAATTTTAAAGAGTTTAGAACCAAAGGAACTTGGCGATCTTAGCAGTATAAAGGAATTAAAAAAAAATTCTTATAGGAATTTTCCTATAATCTAGGGACAGAAAAATACTTTTTGCTTAAAATGTGTTATGAACAAAAATTATAGCCATAGCAGGCTCTTGAACCACTTTAAGAGTCTTCAAAAAATAAACAGAAAATTATCACCCCAAGAATGTAAAATAATAAAGGAATGTCAAGAGATGATAAATGTTCATTTTATATAATGAAAGAAATGCATAAACAATGAAAAAGTATGAAATAAAAGAAGTATATTTTGAAAAACAAAGGTCATATAGTATCAAAAGAAATGAAATGTAGTTAGTGAAATTTGAATCTTGGCAATTTACAGCTTTTTACTCTCTTAATGAAAGTAAATTTCTCTCTTTTAATAAGAGTAAAGTGAGTAACATTCTTGATGTTAATGTAGTCACATGTATTAATCTTTTTCTTTATGATAGTTTTTAAATAACCATCGTTACTCCAAAGTCAGCAGATACTCTCCCATGTCATATTTTAGAAGCCTTGTTACTTTACCATTTATACCTGGATTGATTTCTGTTTGTGGGGTCATGTAAGGGTCAAGTTTCCTTTTGTTTTGTTTTTCTTTTCTTTATAGAATCCAAAGGACTCAGTGGTATTATTGAAAAGTCATACCTTTTTCCACTGTTCTTTGTCATAAATCAAATGAGGAGGTCTGTGGAAATTCTGTTTCTGGACTTCTATTGTGTTCTGCCAATAACATGGAGCAGAGAAGATATTTGTAGCACACACAGGCCATAAATGTTTCATATCTAAAAGGCATAAAGAATAACAATACACTTATTTAAAAAGGGCAGAAAACTCAAGAGAGAAAGGGCTTAAACAGGCATTTCAAAAAAGAGGATGTACAAGATGCTATTAATATATGAAAAGTTTCTCCATTACATTAGTCATCAGGGAACTGCCAATTAAAACCTCAATGATAAAACATTACAAATCAGAAAGAGTAAAATTGAAAAAGACTGACAATACCAAGTGTTGGTAAGAAAGTGAAGAAAAAATAATTCTCAAAACTTGCTTGAGTCATGTAAATTGGCATAAATTATCTGATAATCCATTAAGATTTGCCTACTAAATTTGAAGATATGCAAACATATTTGCCCCCAAATGGGGATCTTTTTCAGATTCATGTTCAAAATGAAATACCACAAATTTGCACTTATAAGTGGGAGGTAAGCTGTGGGTGTGCATGGTCATACAGAGTGTCATAGTCGACATTGGAGGCTCAGAAGAAAAAGGGTCAGAGGAGGGTGAGGGATGAAAAACTATCTGTCAGATGCAATAAACACTGCTGGGGTGATAGGTACACTAAAACCCAGACTCTACCACTATACGGTTAATCTGCACAACTAAAAATCGCTTGTATCCCTAAACATACCAAAACAAACAAATACATAAACTAAGCATGGATTTGAACTATAAATATAAATTCATGAATTTTAAATGCATCTTTTTTTATCTCCATACAGGAAATTTACACTATTAACACATGATCTAAGCAGCCATGATGGCTAAGCTAAATATGGGCCCACAGTAAGAACAACTACGTATCAAGGCCATTCTAGCTACTGTGCTTGTGAACATTCAACCTATCATGACAGAGGTTGATGCTGAGCTCTCGGTATTACATGCATTGTTGCTCAAGGAGACCAACAAGCCACCTGGTGGCAAATTAAGCAGCCTAAATGTGGGCTTCCCCTCTAACTTGCTCTGGGAAAGCCATATACTACCAGCCATGTTCACAAATCTTTGTCAGTTAAGCCCCTGATCTTCCCCTTTGACCTTGCCAGTCATAACAGCAATTGCAGCCTCCTGCAGTTAACTGCTGACTTCTGATCTCTATTACTTTGGAGTCTCATCATCCAGCTCAGTGGCTGCCTCTCCTATGCAGCCCTGGTCTGTGGAGGAAAACTTCTTAGTCATTAAAATATTGGTGAACACTCACCTCATGGTCTTAGCGAATGCTGGGTCCTCTGATCTCTCCCAGGGAACATAAATCTCCGATTGTTCTTATCTCATATGATATAATCACTCCAAAATGCCTATGTTCCTTAAACTCCTTTCTTCTTCTACCAGCTCCTACAGCAACTCAGACACTTTTCCCTTCACCTATTGTTGGCCATTGCTTTTCCCAGGCTTCCAAGGGCCAGATCAGTGACAACATTTTCTGGTATCTTAAGGTCCCTCCTAGGGGGTTAAGTCCAATGTCCTAGGAATGGGTTCCTAAATCAATCAATGCTTGTTTACTTACTCTTATGTTTTTGTCCTCTTGATTAAGAACACTTAAGGTTTAATCCTAGAAATGTTCCCCTGGCTTCAGTCCATCTGTGTTGGCTATTTCTTGCAACTCTTTTGGTATATTTTCTTCTTGTATATTAAACTCAGTATGTCCCCTCCTAAGTTTTCCTGATACTTATCACTATCACTCTAGCAGTAAGTAAAGGATGTAGTGGTGGATTGTAGGGGCAGAAGCCTCATCAACGTATTCCAGCATAAATAACAGAGTGCTAGCTCATCCCAGGAAAGTGTGGATCACTCTCACAAGCCCTGAGAATCCAAAAGGGACTGCAGAGTCAACATACTCTGATATATCCATACACATGTTCCTGCCTCATGTCTCAGGATCCCAAGTTTATTCCACGAGAGCCACAGCCTTCACGTAACAGGCCTGCCATTGCTGAGAGTCCATTTCCAACAATAGCTGTCATAAAAAGGGATGCAGCCTACTGCTCACCTTCATCTCAGCTTCTACTTCAAGAGATAAGGGCCGCTTATAAGCTTCCAGAGAGACCTTCTGCTCATTTTAGTTAGCTATTAACACTGGTTAATGGTCCTCAGTCTCTTAATATCCCCCTGATGGTATCAATACAACTGAGCAGTAAACAGCCAATTCTGAGGTCTGCACAGGCACTACTCCTTCTGCTCCTATATTTTTTGAATGTCTGAATCCTCCTATCTTCTACTGAAGTCCCCTCCACTGGAGCTTTTCCAAGGTAATTGTCGGCAGAATATGTAGCAGTTGAGACAGTATCTTGTACCAGGGCAATCTTAACCTCACCCACCGACTCTATAGCACCTCTAATGTGTGATGCCAGAACCAGTTCCCAATTCCCCATCTTACTGCCTGTATTCTTAAAATCCTCCAGGTATCATTTGTGTTATTTTTGATACTCTAAGAAGCAGAATCCTAGACTGAATCAGTCATGCATGTAACTTACTAAAGGTAGCACCTGTCAAGGAAAATGGGGAAGGAACCTGGAAAGGCTGGGAGAGCTATCAGACCATGATGCGGATCTGACCCCCAGATGGAGAGAAAGAAGGAAGATTGAGTGAAAGCACCTTAGAATGCAAAGAAGGTCTAAGAGCTCAGCAAGGTGATGTTTAATCAAAAGTCACCTTTCCATTGAGTCCCAGATTTCCCAAGAACAGGATTGACTTAGTATCCCTGTCATGCTCAGTCATCAACTAAAGTCTTGTGGGAAGTGTGGCCCTTGTATGAGCACAGTAATGAAATACAGAGTATAGCAGCGGGATCCACCCGGCCACTATATTTTCCATACTCAGAGGACTGAGAGGCACATATTCATGCCTGCCATGCATATAGATAGTTACATCCAGGTGTAGACATACAGCTGGCACTTTGAAGTATTTAGGATATTTAAATTTAATTATCAGACATTAAATAATTTTCATATACTATGGCTACATTGAACACAGAGATAAATACAATGCTAATTTATGATGACCAGTGTACTTATTTATAAGTACATTTATAAGTATATGTATTAACAATAACACATTAGAGGATTGATTGCGGTATAATGGGCACCCAGTGGAGAAATAATCAGATATATTTGGCAAGTAATAAAAGTACCAAGAGAGGAAGCATGTAATTAAATTAAATATGTGTTTCGAGATTAATAAGAGCAAGGGCTAGCTATGAAAAAAACTTAAAAGCGTAAGCATTTTTAGGAATAAGATCTCAGGTGGATGAAAATGACAAAGTAAGGGAATTATTAGTATATCAGCAAGGCAGCAGTGTAAAGAATGAATCAGAAGAATTTTAAAAGAAGAGAAGGCAGTCTGAGAGAAAATATCTAGAATCTTGTATAAAAGAACCTGCAGCCATAGACAGAAGTAAGCACTGTGTTGTGAACATAATGGAGATCTATAAATGGACTCAAACATGTCAGTGCTATGATCAGAAATAAATCAATATATCAATTCATAGAGTAAGCATTTACTGAGCTTCTTCTATGTCCCAGGGTTTGTTATAGGTGGTTAGAAAAGTTAGCAAATAAAATAGACTAAACCTGCCCACATAGGGCTTATATCCTAAAAGTTGAGAAACAAATAAAACTACAATCAATAAAAATAATGATGATATTGAGTGGTAAATAGCATGGAGGGAAAGAAATAAAGTTGGAAAAGGGGACCAGGGGTGAGGGGCTATAGGTGATATTCTCTGGAGCCTGGGGGTGTAAGAAGACTGATGGAAGGAGGTTGAAGAGAGGTGAGGAAAAGAAGAATAGGAGTTAGAGAGTATAGGTGAATTCCAAGAAGTTTTTCTGTAAAGGGACTTAGAGAGATGACGCAGAGCACTAAGTTCCAAAGACAAGTATAGTCAAGGGAGGGTTTTTTGCTTGAGATAAAGGTAATAGCATGTTGGCACGCAGATGTAATTGAAGCAGTAGAGAGTGAAAGCTTGATGATCCAGAAGAGCATGGAGAGAAATTTTGGAGTGATGTTCTGGAATAACCAAGAGTGAATGATATCTAGTACAGAATTGGAAGGATTGTCCTTAGCTGTAGTAATGGGATAAAAGGCAGAGTATATGGGTCAAATGCTGGTAGATGGGTAGATGGTTTGGAAACTGTTTTATCAGAGTACTAAGAATTGATGTGTTTGGATATAGAAATTTAGCCTAGGGGAGATTTAGGAATCTATTACAATAATCCATGTGAGAAGATAGAAATAGAAGTTAGACATGAGTGTTGAAAAATGTTACAAAGATATATGTGCAAAAATAAGTGGCCAAGTTGATGTAGGTGGGATAAGAATGAGAAGTGTCTAGGACCTCTCTCATATTTTGGTTTTGTTGACTGATGATAGTGAAAATGACATTCTTCCTGACAGAATAGAAGTGAAAGGTACTCTGTTGTTACTGCTAGTGAGTATAGTGTGAGATAGAATCACTTGCTGATAACTAGGCATTCATTTGGATTCATTTTACCGCGATCCAGAAAAGAATATACTGGAGTAAGAAAGTACATTTTGTGATGAAACTTTTTTGAAACATGTAGAGTGGGAGGACAGAAGCATCACTCAGGTGGGTTCCTAAGGACAATGTTATTCAAAAGCCAAGACGGGTAATAATAAAAGAAAGTTCATAATGGATATATTAGTGAGAAAAGAATAAAGTTGGTAAATCAAATTAGCTCAGTATGTCAGTAGTTCAGAAATCATTGATGAATTCTACTGAGACAGAGTTAGTGGAGTGGCAAAGGTAAAATCCTGGCCAAAGTATACTATGAAGCAAATAGGAGCAAAGAATGTAGAAGTCTCCTCCAAATTGGCTCTGGTGTTAGTTGGAAACCTAGCTCCATGACTTTAACTTCAAGTTTATAGCACAAAATCAAATTCTATCAGTTATATTATTTTCCACTTATTTCAGATGCATTTGGCTTTGTTTGAATAAGCCCAAGAGCACCTACTTTCACTTTACTGCTAATTGAGAACCCAAGCATGGCAAGATTCAAAAGTATCCAGTAAATTGACTCTTGGATAATATAGCAGAGGTACAACTTTAGGTATCTTCTTTCTGTTGTTCTTCCCATCTGCCTGTTGTCCACACGCACCTATCCTCCAGCCCCATGGCAATTAACTTTTGTCTCAAGGTAAAAAATCTCAGTTGAACAGTAACTCATTACTGCATTAGAATTAACTTGGGTATCCAAAGGTTTCATTACCTCAAAAATGGGGGTTGAAATCCAAATAAAACTCTCCTAAGAGTATTCACCATGCAACAGTCTAGAGCCTTCCTTTTAGTCTGCATTTGGTGTGTGACTGCTGTCATGACTTCCTATTTTAATATAGATCCTACTGTTTCTTACACTTTTTTGACTATATCCATCTGTTTCTACTTGCACAAATAGAAAGGTATCTGTCTCTATTCATTGTAAAGAGGTAAACGTGTATAGTTCCATGAACACGAATTGCTTTCAAAATGAATTTAAAACTTAATGTTACACATTACATTTTTATTTTTACAACATATCACATTATCTTAATAAAATGTTCTGTCATTTCATGTGTTTACATTATCTTATACAAAAATTATTTTCACATATAATTACTACTCCAATTTAAATATTGTCCTTTGCCATTTAAAATTTGCAACATAGGATTGGTAAACTAGAAGTCAACCAAATTTTGAGCATAGGATATATATAATTTAAATGATAAATATGCAGTATTTATGATGAATAATTTGGATTCTGTATATAGCAGTACGCATCACACAAAATTCCAATAAAATTTTTTTCTCTTCGTGAACTACACATTTACTAACTCAGTTGACTGTATATGGTTATGTGCGTGTATAAAATTTCATATTATCACGTGAGAAATATTATACATGGGAGTTCTTCTTAGGTTGGTGTCTTTGTATAGTTTTACATCTGTCCAAATATTTAAAAAACATTTTTTTCTTTCTAAAACACAGTTAAATATTACATACTTATTTTCTTCCTCTATACCAATACCACTGCCCACTCGTCTCTAAAGAGCACTAGTTACTTTAGTTGAATAATGAGGCAATTAAGGAATTGAGGGTGAGTAGGAGGTCCTTAAAATCATATAATATAGTACCAGTAGTACATATATTAATAATATGATTCCTGAGAGTTAGAAAAAGAGAAACTTTAGTAGCAATGCATGCTGAGAAACAGAAGCCATATATACTTCACTGCTTCAGAATACTATTAACGGATATCTGGCTATGAGGGATATACATGGCATAAACCATGATGATCACGACTGTTTTTTAAGTAAATGTCAACTAAAACATTTGATTAGGAGTAAATCATACCAACTCGTCTTTTAGTTGAATACATGAAATGTAGACTTGGCCATATATGTGCCTGTGTGTGTGTGTGTGTGTGTCTGTGTGTATAAAATTGACAAGTCTAAAACATTTTCATTGTTCATAAACATGTCTAGATTGATCTTATAGCAATTAACACATATGCATAATGAACTTGAGTGTAAAAGAGATAGAAACTGATAGACCTGTGATTATATTTGGTGAGATTCACCTTGATAAAAAGCAACAGGGCTTTCTCTCAGTGACTTAAGCAAGGTGAGAAGAGAGAACGTAGAGGTGAGGGAGAGGAAAAGTGATGCAATTCACATTAAGAATTTAACTTTCCTATATGTTATATAGGCAGTATATAGTAAAGTGTAAAATGGCTTTTGTAGGCAATTTAAATACATATTTACTAGGGAGTATCTAAAAATACCACATAACATCTTTGTTTCTTTGAAATAATTTGTAATTTATAAATTGAAATTACTTGACTCATTAAACTATTATAGGAAATATTTTTGTTCAAATATCAGTATGAGCTAGTATTTGATTATTGCCTATTTTCCTCTTTCTGTGTTACCATACATAATTGAATCAAGCTCAATGCCCATTATTCATAAGTAGGTATTAATTTCTTTTTATGATCCTTTTCTGAATATGTGTATGTTTACCTATAAGGGAGGAATCAATACTTATCATCTGAGATAGCTTTTTCCAAAGGAAAATGAAACAGCAAAATTATAAATTTAACTATTAATATATTCCATTTGAAACAAAAAATTACATGCAAAGTAAAGATTGTTATACATGCATAGAAAATGCATTAAATCTAAAATTTTTAAATGTAAATCTTCTTATCACTGGTATTGTAGCCTTCAGAAATTACTGATATTGTAGCCATCAAAAATGAATAATTTAATCTTTGGCATTTTCTCAGAAAGGGGTTATTGTTATGCTTGTCTTACTCCAGTATTTAATTTTTGCTTCCCATTTTTAACTCATGGTATTTATCCAATTACATTTGAGCAATTTGTTATTAAATGGAGGATAATCAATTTTATGAATGTTAGAAGAATTGGGGGAAAAATTTTAAGAAGAAAACCAAACATAAAGCCCTGAAAGCATTTGTTGCATACTTACGCTAATTTAGAATTGTTAATTTTAAATTTTTCCATAAAAGTACTGTTCAAATATTTTAAGAATTTCCCAGATTTTACAAAAATCAAAATGTAATTTTACTTTACTTTTTTTTAATGATTTACTCAATTAAAAAACAAGTTTATAATCTGTCAAAAAGAAGTGTGTACATTGGAAAGATGCTAATGAAACATTGTTACTTTCTAAGGGGGGGACAAAAACCCAAGGCTCCTCAAATTCCAAAGTAACATATTTTTACTGATTTTCAATATTCATCTGAATAGAAACGAATATGCTAGGAATGTATTGTCAAACTTACACGCAAGCAGTGTACTTGTTTTAATTTACCAACCTAACATAGTATCTAAAGAACAAAGATTTTCTTTCAAAGACTGTAAGTAAATGAGTTTCTGATCTTGTTTACCAAGTCACTCAGGTGCAGAAGTTATAAATCCAGTTTTTAATTCAATGTTTTGAACTCCTATGTAATCAGGGAAAACATTCAATTTAACATGGTACAAAATTGTTACTTTGTTAACCAACCTATTATTCCAGTGTTCACTGTGAGATGCAAATAGACATGTAAACATCCCTACTTTATGTATTTACTTAAGTAACCCAACAGTTCACTTATCTCAGAAAATAAACTTTCACAAAATTCATTTTTGATGTATAGATACTCTGCTTTATGAATCGACATATGTCTGACCAGGGAAAGTTCTATAACAAATTGTGCCTTGTCACATGATATGACATATGTGTGGATGTAGGCTATGTAACTTCTACATTAATAAACTTTCCACTGACATTAATAGATGAGCTCCTTATTTATAGGGTGACTATGAAATATTTTTGTCTCCCATGAAGGACAAAAAACAGCTATAAAGGAAACATGGGCACAGACCCACAAAACTCCCACTAAATACTCGGTCATCTACAGCTAGAAATTGTTTCAAAATCCAGTCATTATATTTCTCTGATCTTCTCTCTCATTCTGATCATTACTTTTTTCCCCCAACCCAATAAATACACAAACTTCCTTGTCAAATAGCAATAAAAGTTTTGTTAGTATTGTTTAGTTTTTTAAAAAAAAATTATTTTTATTTATTTATTCATTGCCTACAAAAAAATTTCATGAAAAAGAAGATTTTTTTATATAAATTTTAACACTAGATTTTAACATTTATGTGTCATTAGTTGTTTTTATTGCTTGTTTTGTCTTTTTTCCTGTCTGTAAATGGCAACATCAATTCATCTTGGAAAAGTCTCCCTTTGGCCTGGGAATAACCATGTAAATTCTCTCTGTTGCAGGGCAAGAACACATTCCTTTTCATAAGAGCGTGTATATTAGGCCAGGCTGATGACACAGAAGAAATTTATGTAAATATATGCCACCATGTTGTCCACCAAAGAAGCTGGCTATTTTAGGACGGCAATAGTACAAATTTGCCCAGAAGGGCAAGGGTTTTACAGTTCCATCTCTTTGTAATTAAATTTTTTTGAAAAAAAAAATCATTGACTAAATCACTTTGACCAAGGGAAATCAAAGGAAAGGGGTAATTTAGTCCTTGAGAAATAATTTGCCATAAAGGTGAGACAGGATTGGGTCATTTGGCACCTCACTACAGTTAGGTGCATGCTGAAGAGTGACTATTTGGTCACAGAACGGCCAGACATAACTCACAGACCTGTTGACCACATACTGAGAGAAAATATGAGTCTCTGCAATATGTGTGTTCATCTGTGAATTGGAAGTACTGATAAGAAGATTGGGGGCTAAGCAGGTTTTGATATAAGACAACCTTCCCCCTGTGTGACTTGGGAAAGACCTGCTTTATGTTTTGAGAGCCAGTATGGCTTGACTAAACGAGGAGAGAATTGTACTCTATCTTGAGCCCCGCAGTCAGAGACTGGTGAGAGCTGAGAACAGGCTTCAGCTTTCATGGTTATAGAGGCATTTCTTCAAAACGTTTCATACCAGAGACATGCACCAGAATGCTGCTTTGATAAAAGTCAGTGAGCTGATCCTGAAGACAGCGCCAAGCATCAGGCAGGTCAGAAGGATTAGCAAGCGTCATTTCTATATGACGTGAGAAGTTTATCTCATTTTCTGTTCCCTACATACAACTGTGAACCTGGGTAAGAATTTTTGAGGGTCCTTCAAATATATTTAAAGGAAAAATTCATGAAAAGATTGAATTTCCAGTTAGGAAATAGAACTTCCGTATTAAAAGGAAGGTAACGCTACTTTGTAGTTCAAATTTGTGATAACCCAAATCATAGAAATTAAATATTTATTCACTCAAAATATATTGAGCATATAGCCTGTGCCAAGCAATGCAAAGATATTAGGTTAGATTCAAAAACATTAAAAAATACTGTATTTGTCAGGAGAAAGAAATGGAAACATTAGAGGCAACTATGATTTTATGTGAATTTACTTTTCACAATCTTTCAATAGCATGTGTTTTTTAAGAGCTATTATTAACATATCCAATCTGGTGTTCCAAATAAAGTAGACAACAACATGTAATTATTTCCACCATACGTTGCCACTATAATACAATTATTTTTAGAAGAAATTTAACAATGCACATTAAAAGTCTCAAAAGTGGTTGTGGACTCAGACTCTAGGAATTGCTCTTAAAGTAATAATTACGTATATAAACAAGAGTTTACATCTTTATGACAGAGGATAATTTAAGATATCATAAATATCTAATAAAAGTTACTGGATAAATTATGTTGGCAAAAAAGATTATGTAAACATTAAAATTCTACTTGATTTTGGGATATTTGATTGTATGCTAAAAGTGTTAAAATATATCATAAAATAATAAAGATGATATGATCACATCAAAAAATCCACGAGTAGGAGATATCATAAGAGTAGTGGTTTTTATGCTCTTTATTTTGATCTATTTATTTAAATATCTATATAATTAACAGTTTGATTATGTTAAATATAATTATTTTTAGCATATAAAACATAGCATCTAGCCATAATTTTGTTTTGGCAAAAATGGAATAATTATAAGTAATGACAAAACTTAGGGAGTTGGTCTGATCAATTTTATTGTCTTTGTTAGTAACATCTAATGTCCTGAGCTTCCTGACACTGAAGTCAGCAGGGCGCTATCAGCCGTACTTGGAAGACAAAGCATAACTGTCACTGAAAAAGAGAAACAAGAATTTTACAATGGAGTTTTAAGTCATAATCTTCAAGCCAAACAAATTTAGCCTATATGGTTTTGAAGTACTTAATTAAATTTTAACAGCTATGGGCAATAAAGTAATATTATACAAATATTGTATGGATACTCCCAAACATTTTTATTACATAAAGGTCTTAATAAAATGTATATGAAACTTAAATAATTTTTGCATATCTAAAATGAAGTGTGAGTGAAAAAAATAATCAAATTTGACAACAAAAAATTAAGTTCCAAATTTATTAAATAGTTATACAAACTGGAAAAATATAACCCATGGGAAAAAAATCAAACAGAACACATATAAAACTGAGATTAGAGGAATCTGCTAATGATGAAGATGATAATTCTGTGAGCTATAATAAAACAAAAAGCAAATACATTTTATAATATAAAAATAAAGTTTTTGTATGGAAATAAGGTGTCATAACGGGTGGTTAGACATAATGCAGTTGGGAGAATAAAAGAAATGCAAACATGAAATAAAAAGGAATATAAGGAACGTTTCTGCAAAATCACTTAAAAACACTCAAGCAGAACAAAATGAGAAGAATACAAAATGTCTGGATCTCAAGCATATCAAAATTCCAGAAAGGACAAAAGCAGTGTAATTCATTAGAAACCATGGAGAAACAAAAAAAAAAAAAAGAAGAAAAGAAAATTAAATGTCATCAAACACCATTCACAGTGATGTTAGAAATGTAACATCCAGTGAAGAACCATCCTTTATGTTACTTGTAGACACATGAATTGCTACAGCCATTTTGGGGAAAAAAAGTCTTGAAATTTTACTAAATTAAAAAAAAAACAAAAACATTAAGATAGAATTGCTCATGCTTAAAAAATCTACCCCAGGGACTTTATCCTATAGCAACGGAAACACCAAGTACTAGAATATCAAGAAAAAGATAATAAAAACATTAGCTTAGTGGAGGCAGGAGAACACCAAATGACAAAAACTTGTATTGAAGGTTGAAAAGCAGTGACTCTGGGGTGTCTAAAGACAAAATTGTCTCCCCAAGTATAATATTTAGTTAAAATAAAAATCTAAAGAAGAATACATAGTAACATTATGTATTGTTAAGATTTGAACCCTTTGAACAAGGAAAAAAAATGCCAAATGTTGTCATTTAATTTGTTTTGTTTAAAATTGGTAAAAATATTACTACTAAGCAAAACCTTACCTCTAACCATTTAAGAGATGAATAAATTGAAGTCAGGGTGATTAATTTTCATAGAAAACACTCTTGGAGTCTGTGTATTTTCTACTTTGGGAACAGATATAAACTTTGTGAATATAGTCGAGGAAAGAACCAGTGGATGCCATTTAAATATTTGCCTATTAAATTCAACAGAATTTTAAAATTATTTTTAATTCAGTAATTCAACATAAGTAGATTAAGGATAATTGAAATTTTTCCTCTAATTATCCATCTCTCATCCAGATTACAATGCTTATAGTAAAATTAGCACAATCTTAAAAATAAGCCCATTAGTAACAGTATAAAGATATTTTCAGCTCATAGCATCATTATTATCATCTTTGGAACAATTGGTAACTTGTTTAATATGGTAAAGTTTTTCTTCATTATCCATCAGCAAATAATGTTGTCTTCTGTTGTGCATATCCAAAACATTAAACCTTGCATAGAATATTATGTTTAAAGATAAAATAACTATTGATATTTTATAAAAATGAAATCATTATATTGTTATTTCATGTAATGTAATGATAATGAGTATCAAGATACTATAATTTAACTTTCTTATTATCTTTCTACTTCTTACTAAAATAGAACTTTTTATCAAAGGTTTTATTATATTCATCCTGGAGTCTTAAAACTCCTTTGGTGCATTAGAAAACTCTTCCAATTTGGTCGAAGGGAACACCATCCCAAATCCTTGAAGCAAAAATCATGCTATTGCTGCTGCATCCTGATACCTATGGTTTTGGATTGTACCGGGACAATGATATGCAAATAATGTGCTGTTTCAAAGTGTCTACAAAGCATTTTGGACAAAGATAGGCTTGAAGTCAAAGGTTAAATATGAAATTGAACTGAAAAATCTCAGTTGAGACTGAAATGCTGACAACAGCAATGTAGAGCTATCCTTGGGTTGACCTCGAGAACCTAGGCAGCCTGCAGGCCTATAATGATCTAAATTAGTTAAAAAGAGATAAAAATGTGCTAACAATTTAGCCATAAGTTCTTATGCAAAAATGATATGAAGTAGTAGATTTCATAAAAGAAGGCTGATATACATATAATATCTAATGTGTGGTTAAAGTGAATGAATATTACCTGCATTTGCCTGAGGATTAGGTAATGAAAGTTTTGTGCCATTGCTGGATGAACAAGAATTGTGCAAATGTTTATATGTATTAATATATGTAAACAATGGTAAAAAGATATTTCAGAAAGGCTGTCATAGCATAAATCCTAAAAGTAGGTATCAAATAATTAAAAATATGCAGTCCTTAGCTGTCAAGTAATTTACATCTATCTGCATGGAGGAGATGGACAGAAACCAGTTGCAAGGCAGATTTGCATGTGCTAATCTTAGGATGTCATAGACCACCATATGTGGGTATCTCAGATGTAAGAAATAGTCTGCAAACTGAATCACGTCTTAGATCCCTGGTTCTTTTATCCCTGGATAAGGGAACTTAAGGGAGGCACAGTGTAATGTTATACAAATTATTTCCAACCTAGCACATGAAGACATGTTCCCTTGAAACAAATGGATTATAATATATAAATAAAAAGAAGTACTCATCATGCTTTAACTATTTATGGTAGATCCCTTCCCACATAGAAACTTATGCATATGCAGCAGTGTTTTTAAGAGAGTAGAAGAAAACTGCAATATCAGCTGAGAAAAATCAACTGTGTTAAGAACAAAATGGATAGAAAGGAAATAAAACAGAATGTATCAAGAAAGTATGAGATCCTTGGGCCCAGGGAAATGGATGGAAACAGAGGGAAGACTGGATTCCCTGTAACAGTACTGGGATTGTGCTCTGAGTGAAAGGGAATGGGATTGAATCCTCTGCATTTATCAACTGAGTTATGATTTGGGAAAAGAATTAATTTTTTACACCTATAGCTTAGATGCAATGATACACTTCCCATCTATAGTGATATTTCTTCCAAAAAGCTGTAGTTATTTTAAAATTAATGCACTCTTTCTTCATCGTAATTATGTGTTTTGATAATTGCTTACAGTTTACACCATTCAATTTAAGTATGTGGATATTCCGTGCCCTCTCAGGAGCTTTTGTTTTTGGTATTACTCTCATATTAAAATTATGCTCTAACTAGAAAATAATAATTCTCTAGTCTTCTCCAAAACTGTCGCTTCTGCTGATCAATGAGGTCTTTGCCTACAAATGGCCAAGTATATGAAAAAATGCTCAACATCACTAATAATCAGGCAAATGCAAATTAAAACCACAATGAGATATCACCTCTAACATGTTAGAATGACTATTATCAAAAAGACAAACAGTAACAGGTGTTAGAGAGGATGTGGAGAAAAGGGAAACCTTGCACACTGCTGGTAGGAATTTAAGTTGGTACAGTCATTATGGAAATCAGCATGAGTGCTCCTCAAAAAGTTAAAAATAAAACTATTACATGATCTAGCAATTTCACTTCTGGGTATATGTCTAAAGGAAATCAAATTAGTGTCTCAAAGAGATATCTTCACTGCCATGTTCATGGCAGCATTATTCACAGTAGTCAAGATACAGAATCAACCTGTGTCCATCAATGAATAAAGACAGACAATGCAGTATATATGCACAATGGAATAGTATTTGGCCTTAAAAAAGAAAGAAATCCTGTTATCTGCATGTATGGACCTGGAGGACATTATACTAAATGAAACAGGCGAATAAAGGTTGAACACACAAAAGTCAAATAGAATGGTGGTTGATAGGGGCTAGAGGAGGAGAAGCAGGAGGGATGCTAGTCAAAGGATACAAATTTCAGTTGGACAAGAGTAATAAATTTAAAAGATCTATTGTACAACATGCTGACTATCATTAATAATGATGTATTGTAATCTTGAAAATTGCTAAGAGTACATTATAAGTGTTCTCACCACAAAAAATATAAGTATGTGAGGTAATGCATATGATAATTAGCTTGATTTAGTCATTTCATAATGTATGCATAGTTCAAAACATCACATTGTACATGATAAATATATTCAATTTTTGTCAATTAAAATAATAACAAAAATAAATAGAGTACAAAAAAAGGCCCTAGAATGTTTCTTCTGGACCATTTATAATTATAAATGCTCTTCCAGTCTCCCTTATCTTTCACATCTTATGCCTCCTAAATTACTGAAATGTGTAAATTTATTTCCCCTAGACCACATCTGTGATCATCATATTCACTTGCACAATCATAAAAATAGATATAATCTCCTATTTGATGGATATATCCATTGTATGATATGATATCATATCCTTATACAATTGTATAAAATGCAGGTGAATGATATGTCATCCCTAACATGTTAGTTAATTCTCTTAAGGTCTTCTAGTTTCTGGACAGTATTTTAATTTTGTTTATTTGTAAATTAATTTACTATTTAGTTTTCCAATATTGAAAGCTTTCTTAGGGCATGGTATCAAAAACTAACATTTCTGCTGATATAGTCTCTTTTTTAATTTATTTTTTACTTTTTAAGATAGGGTCTCGCTCTGTAAACAGGCTAGAGTGCAGTGGTGTCACCATAGCTCAATGGAACCTCGAACTCATGGGCTCAAGCGATTCTCCTGCCTCAGCCTCCCAGGTAGCTAGGAGTACAGGCTCATGCCACCACACCCAACTAATTTTTCTATTTTTTGTAGAGACAGGGTATCTCACTCTTGCTCGGGCTGGTTTTGAACTCCTTCCCTCAAGCAGTCCTCCCGCCTCAGCCTCCCAGAGTGGTAGGATTGCAGGTGTGAGCCACTGCACCTGGCTGTTGCTGATACAGTCTTTTTCACAAGTTAACTGTTTAGCATTTCTGTCTGTAACTAGGAGACAATGATTAAAAGTTGAACAAGCTTCTGCTGACAGCAACTTTCAAATCTCCTTCCCTTAATGTGACATATCAATATGCATTAATTTGCTTATAAATGATAAAAATGATTTTAGAGAAGCTATCTTAAATTGGAAGGGAGAGAACTGTGTGTCAATATGGAAGCACGTAGTCTTTAGCATTTTACACATTAAAATAAAATATAGTTCAAATTTCTATTCATTTCAGAGCTATTCTTTGATAATTTATGAAAATGAAAACTTGTGTCTAGACAAGTCTAGACACATGATACTGAATGTTTTAATTATAGCCTACCCTTGCCTAAAGTAAACATGAATTCTAGTTGAGAAATAAGAGAGGGACAAATATGATCATACTGTGTGGCATAACGTAATGTCCTATCAGGGGCACTAACTTTTAGATAAGTTTAAAAGCAAAATGAGAGATCCTTTCAAAGCTCTAGGATGTGAAATTTGTAATAGATTTGTAATGGTGGATAATATTTTGGTAGTCAACAAAATATGAAGTGGGTACGGGCAGAGGAGAAAATAAAAATGGCAACAGTGCAGAGATTAGAAAGCAGGAGCATGTTTAGGAATGAATTTCATGTTTGTACTCTAAGAGAAAGGGTAGGTTGATTTCAGATAGGGGAAAAGAGAAACTGAATTTACAATTCATTTTCAAAGCATAAGAAATAACTTTTGCAATTATGAGAGATGAATATACAACTATGCATTATTTAATGAAGGGAATATATTCTGAGAAATGCATTGTTAAATGCTTTTGTCATTGTGTGAACATCATAGCATGTACTTGCATAGACCTACAAGGCATAGCCTACATACTACCTTCTATATAGGATATAGCTTAGATCCCTGGGCTATATTAGATAGCCTGTTGCTCCTAGGGTACAAATCTGTACTGCATGTTACTATACTGAATGTTGTAGGCAACTGTAACACAATGGTAAGTATTAATATTTGTGTGCCTAAACATATTTAAACACAGAAAAGCTACAGTAAAAATATGATATAAAGGATAAATAATGGTATACCTATATAGGGCAGGTCCATTGTAATCTTAGGGGACCACCATCATATATAGTCTCTCATTGACAGAACCATCATTTTGCAGCATATAGCTGTAATATAATCAGAGGTGTGGTTTTTGAAAATATAATAGCTGATATTAACAAACCAAGTGATGCTAGAGGTTGGGAAAAAATTTTAAAACTACAATTTAGGGAAGAGGTAATCAGTTTAAGAAAAAGCACTTTAGTAGATCACAGATGGAAGTTTATATTTTAGGAAAAAAATAAAAGGGTTCAATTACAGTTTAGATAATGCCATCAAAGAGGGCTGACATAGAAACACCTGAAGCTCCTTGAGGAGGAAAATAATGGTGCCATTAACCATCTATTAAGTAGAATTGTACATGATTTTCTGGAATTGTGAATAAAGTACTAAAGCTAAGGTTAATAAATTTTTAGTAGCTTCATCTTCTAAAAATAGAAGAGAAAGAAGTAGAAGATCCATCCCTGCAGGACTTATGAGAAGCCATAGAATGTTTATCATGACATACATGTTGAACACTTCAAATTAGAAAATCCAAAATGCTCCAAATTTGAAATATTTTGAGTGTTGACATGGCAATCAAAGAAAATGCTCATTGGAGCATTTCAGATTTTGGATTTTTGGATTCAAGATGCTCAACCAGTAAGTATAATGCAAATATTTCAAAATCTTAAAAAAGTCTGAAATTCTAACATGATTAAAAGAAAATAAGCCTATATTTTTCTTACTTAATTCAGTCTATTAAGTGAAGCAGTTATACAAGCATGCACACACAAAAATCACATCCTTTTATCAATCTTATACACACTTTGCTTTCTAATCAATAGATAAATTGGTTTGTTTAGAAAAACAGTTATTAACTTTTCAAATTTGGTTGAAATAAAAGGCATTAATACTGTATTGTGGTGTATTTCATGCTAAGAAGTTCTATTTTGAGGACTAGAATAGCAGCCATTGACATGCAGGAACTCACCTGACTCTAAGAGTTAACACTTGGTGTTGTTGGGAGTGAGCTTGTTGTACCCAGCTAAAGTGTGGTGTTCTGTTGAGCGTAAATAATCTCACAGGACACAAACTTAAGACAAGACAATTTTGAGACCATATTGTTGGGAGTTAAAAAACAAGACCACTTCATAATCTTTTCTAAAATCAGACAAAACCAGGTCACTCTGCAAACTACAGTAACATCAAATGATCCCCCTTTGCCAGTTCATGAGTTACTGCTGCTCATCTACAAATTACATCTTTAGTATCTCTTTACTTCTTAGTGCTTATGTTCTTAGAAATCCCATCATTGCTCTTTGTGAACTTATAAGTAGACAGATTGTGTCTCCATGGGGAATGGGGAAAAGTCTGAATCATGTTATGTTCTGACATCAGATTTTGGGGTGCAGTTCAGGGAGAGGGCTACTATATTTTCACAATCTAGCTTCAACCACTTAGTTGTACCCCAACTCCACATGACCCCAGACTCTTAGTGTATTCCAAATAACTCAACCATAAAAGTTACACTTCAGGAAGTAGGTTGGTCAAGTAATGTTTGGGATAAATAAGCAGGTAGTGTGGTAAGAGAAAAACAAGAAGCCTAAAGATTTTATATGACAAATGGGGAAAAGTCAGTACACTACTTGGAACAAAAGTCAATTTATTTTAAGAATTATTCAACTACTTGGATGCTATAAAGAATTTTATGTTGTGTTAGTTATGGAACTGGATGTAGGGGCAGTAAGACAGAGGTTGCTGGAGTCAAGTTTAGTAAGCGGGGTGGGATGAGCAGCTGGGGGCTAAGTTCTCAAAAGGGTCATAGTAGGAAATTTGTAGTCCTTTGTGATCTTTCACAGTAGATAATTGTCAGGAGCTGCAAGGCTAACCTGTACCTATTGCTCTCAGTCTCTCTCCTTGGCTCTTCTCAACCAGTGCCCTGATGTTATGATTATTTTCTCTTGGCTTCTTTCTTGCCTTAAGTTCGTGATTTTCTAAGGGCAAAGTAGGTGACAGAGCATCACCATAAAGCTATCCCATAACCATCCCATGTCTGTGGCCCCAGCAGATAGTCATTCTTTGTGATCATTTCCTCCACATTGGGACACAACCACCTTCTGTCTCCTTAAATCTCTCTTATGTTTTTTGTGTTATTGCTGAGTGAGGGTCTCCATTATTGCATCCCCAGAGCCAGAGTAGGGAGCAGAAAGCAGGTAATGACACCTCCTTTGCTGAGATTGTCAACCCTTATAAGTTGAAATTTTTAGTAAACATTTACTGAAACTTTATTCTCTATTTCCAGTTCTATATTTTTTTAAACTACGGATTTGGAATATCATATTAATGTAATAGAAACTTCAGAAACAGTGGTCTTCATTGTTTCCCAAGTCTTTAAATCTTGGTACTTAAAGACCTAGTTTTGCTTTCTTTTTCGTAATGTTGAGAAAAGATTTACAGATTTCTTTAGCTCTTGCTCAGAAGAAAATAGAGCATAGTCTCGACATTCCATAGCAGGTTTGCTCCAGTTATTTATAGGACTATTATTCCTTGGTTACTTCTTGTACCCTTTTTAAAATTACCTACCCACTTATAAAAACTCTGATTTCTTTTCATATGATTGTATCATTCAATTCTCTATTTAGTCTATACATATTCAGATACTCTCTGTCTCTCACACGTGCACACATATACACAACCACTCATGTAAAGATAAATCTTTTAGTAATCTACTCAATAATAGAGTGAATATTAAAGTAAATATATAAATATGAGATTGCAAAAAAGGTAAAGCCAAAATTTGATTAGATTAATCATATTATTCATGTAGATCACAATCAAGTAAAATACATTAGCTTTACTTTATTAATCGGATACACACAGTAGTACAAGCAACTCAACTTTTCTAACATTATTAATACTGGATCTCAGCAACATAATTTGTGTTTTGGTACTATAAAGCTACATGCTTTGATTAGTTGAAGGTAATTTGTAAAGCAAAATATGTTAGTTATTTGTTTCTCACTAGTGTAAGGTGTTAATTTTAATTTAAAAATTGTTAACAGCTTAGTTTTTCTTCATTTTTTAAAGCATCAAAATTCTCTGAAAATCATCATAGGCAATCAATTGTCTTGGGTATAAGTTGAAAATGTCAGTATTTTTTTGACATGCACAAAGTATAATTAATGTCAATAGGTTTGAAAGTTTCAAAGAAATATACAGTAATATCACTTGCATATTTTAATATGTCTACTCTTCTAAATATAATCCTGAAACATAATTTTTACACATATATAAATAGCTTAATAAATCATGTTGAACTAGACTGAAACTAAAAAATACATAACACCTTATGATTTTATTAATTAGCAAAAAAAATCAAATCAAAAATAAGAGGTGTAAATTCTTTATGAGTGAACCATTTTCTGAAGCAAATTAAAAATACCACTTTCAATAAACTAAAGATTTTAACGAGATTAATGATGTGATTTATTTAAATATTTCTGTAGTTGAACTTGACCAGATTTATCAAATAGTTTTCATACACTTTAAAAATTTCTCCAGATTTACTTGCCAAAATAAAAAGTCACAAAATTAGTAACACTAACAATATATTTCATTTCAGGAAAGAAAATGGCCTAGTCTCAAGGATAGTTGTTTGCAACTTAGGTCCTTTATAATAAATTTTAAAAATACGTATATTTTTTATTTTCCAAAACTCACTTTTATGTAGATTCTAGTTTCTGACCTATATCATTTTGCTTCACATAAAAAACTTTCATGGTCAGGTGCAGTGGCTCACACCTGTAATCCTAGCACTTTGGGAGGCCAAGGCAGGAGGATTGCTTGAGGCCAGGAGTTAGAGACCAGCCTGAGCAAGAGGAAGACTCCGTCTCTACAAAAAAAAATGGACAAATTAGATGAGCATGGAGGCATGCGCCTATAGTATCAGCTACTGGGGAGGCCGAGGCAGGAGGATCGCTTGAGCCCAAGAGTTGAAGGTTGCAGTGAAGTATGGCAACGCCACTACACTCTAGCCCAGACAACAAGCAAGACCCTGTCTCAAAGAAAAAAAAAAAAGAATAAAAAAACAAGCAAACAAAAAAATCTTTTACATGAAACATTAATTTCATTTTCTTTCACTGACGCAATTAAAATAATTTTCCTGGGATATAATAGGCTACAAAATGTATGGACCCTTATAGTTAAATGGGATCAAATTTAACAGTATAGACTTCCCAGCCCATAAAATCAATTAAGATGGGAGGCGATGGATTTTACTCCTGTATTGTTACATTATAAATCTAATTATTTATGTTTGACATTAAAACAAATTTTGAATAAGCATTGTAAACTACTTTTTCTAACAGTGTCCATAGTGTCCATAGCACCAGTCTTTTACATGTATTATTCTGTTAGTCACCACATATTAATAATAAGATGATGGACTTATTGGGTCTCTATTTAGCTTTGTTTCATTAGGATAATTATCAAGTATCCTAAACCATGGCTTAAAAATATGACAAGAATTGAGACATAGTTTTGCTTCTGTAAGGTGTACAGAAAGAGACATTTCCTATGTGACTGTTTGGAAATTATTTTGTTAGAAAAGTAATCATGTAAATTCCAGATAAACAGTTTACTCTTTTAAGAGTAATAAGAGATAGAAATATTCTAAATTATTCTTGTTTAAACATTTCCCATTTGACAATCCTATATCCATTAAATTAACTAATTACTTTCCTGGGGTGAAAATTTCATGCTTCAAGTATGGGTTGATTAAAGATTAGTGTTCCTGGTAGTTGGTCACCTGCTTCATCATTAGCTTTCAAGAGCTGTGGCTGCTCAGATGAATGAACACTGTAAAGAATTCTGAATATTTTAAATGCATGATTTGTTTTCCTGCTCTCCATGTGTCTGAAATTGCCCAGCGTGCTTATAGAGGTTTTTTTTTTTTTTTTTCCTTTGCACCATTCTCATAGACTATTTACTTAGCATAGTTTTAGAAAATATATAATCAAAACTATTCTGACTAAATTGTATTTTAAAATTAGACCATGGAAGAGGGGTTTATTTTACTTTTATTTTGACAAGTAAATGTATTTTAAAAATGCATTAACAAGTTGGATGACCAACCATAAAGCAGTCTCAGATTTAAAGAAATTATTTTTCTAGAAATTAACTTTAGAAGTCATCTACTTTTTCTGTTTTCCCAGTATCAATCAAAAAAATCTTAATCTTAAAAAGCCATAGTTTAAAACCTTGAGGAAAGAAATTACCAAATATATTTTTCACATTATTATCTTTCATATAATTGTATAATTTTCTTAAGATATAAGATGAAAATTGAATATATTTAGAGTATTAATAAGATAATGTGCTTATTGGGTCTCTAGCTTAGTTTCATTAGGATAATTATCAAATAATATATATACCCACATAAAATGATTACATTGATCTAATTAATCTATGCATCACTTCATATAGTTGCCATTTTTTATGTGTGTGGTAAAAACGCTTAAGATATACTGTTTTAGAAAATTGCAAATATACACTATGTTATCACTAACTTTAGTCACCAGGCTGTACATTTGATCTCTAGTACTTATTTATCTTATAACTGAAGATTTTTACCCTTTGGCCAGTGTCTCCCCTTTTCCTCCCAGCCCCACATCCCTTGGCAACCAACATTCTATTCTCTGTTACTATGAGTTCACCTTTTTTTCATGATTCCACATATAAGTGAGATCAGGCAATATTTGTTTTTATGTGTCTGGCTTATTTCGCCTAGCATAGCGCCCTTAAGTTTCATCCTTGCTGTTGCAAATGGCAGGATTTTCTTCTTTTCATGGCTCAGTAATATTCTATTGTGTATATACACTAACATTTTCTTTATCTATTCATCTGTTGACAGACACTTAGGTTGTTTTTCTATCTTGCCTATTGTAAATAATATTAATAATTTCACAAAGACAAGAGTGCAAATATTTCTAAAAGATGACAATTTTATTTCCTTTGGATGTATACCCAGAAGTGAGACTACTGGGTAATTTAGTAGATATATTTTGACCTTTTAAGGAACATCCATACTAGTCTTCAAAATGGCTATACCACTTTACATTCTCACAAACGGTGTACCAAGTTTCCCTTTTCTTGACATCCTCAACAACACTTATCTTTTGCTTTGTTTGATAATAGCCATTCTAACTGGTTTGAGGTGATATCTCATTGTTGTTTTAATTACCATTTCCCTAGATAATTAGTGAAGCTGAGCATCATTTTTTATATTTGTTGGCCATTTGTTTCTTTGGGAAAATATCTATTCAGATCCTTTTCCCAATATTTAATTTGCTTATTTGGATTTTTGGTTTGTTTGGTTTTTTATGTTTTGTTTTTGCTATTGAGTTGCATGATTTCCTTATATATTTTGGATAGTAACTCCTTATTGGATATATGATTTACAAATATTTTCCCCATGCAATAGGTTGTCTTTTCATATCATTGATTATTGTCTTTTCTGTGCAAAACAACTTTTTTCATTTCATGTAGTCCACTTGTTTTATTTTTGATTTTGTTGGCTGTGCTTTTGAGGTCAAATAAAAAGAAAATCATTTCTAAGACCAATGTCAAGGTGATTAACCCGTATGTTTTCCTCCAGAAGTATCATGATTTCAGGTTTTACATTTAATTTTTTAATCCTTTTTGAATTGATTTTTGTGTAAGAGAAGGGTCTAAATTTTATTTTTTGTGTATGTGGATATTCAGGTTTACCAACACTATTTATTGAAGTCTATCATTCCCACATTGTATATTTCTGGTGTCTTTGTTAGAAATCAGTTGACCATATAGATGTAGGTTCATTTCTGGCCTCTCAATTCTGTGTCATCGATCTATGTGAACACTATAGCCATAAACACTAATATTGAAAAACAATAAAGATCTAGTTCAAGCAACTAGAAAAAGATTAATGAAGCCTGAATTAGTATAAGAGAGAATATAATTAAGATCAGAATATAAATTTTTAAAAAGTCAAGCTAGAAGAAATAAGTAGATAAAAATGAAGTGGAGAGGAGAAGCACAATAGAAGAGATAAAAGATACTAAGAGATGACTATTAGAGGAGATTAAAAAATTAACAAAAGTTTATCAAGACTGAGGAAAAAAATAGTGAAAGTTCAAATAAATAAAATAAGAAATGAAAGAGGAGACACTACAACTGATACCACAGAAATGAAAAGGATCACAAGAAACCACTATGAAAAATTATATACCATAAAGTGGATGAATAGAAGAATGGGATAAATTCCTAGAAACATTTAATTTATCTAGACTGCATCATGAAGAAAATCTGAACAGACTAATAATAAGTAAAGAGATTAAATTTATAAAATCCCCATCAAAGCAAAGCCCAGGACCTGAGGGTTTCATGTCTGAATTCTACCAAGCATTTAAAGAAGAACAAATATCAATCCTTCTCAAACTCTTCCAAAAAGTTCTTGAAAAAGAGGGAATACTTTCAAGCTCATTTCATGAGGTCTGCATTACCCTGATACAAAAGCCAGAATAGGAGTCTACAAAGAAAGAGATTACAGGTCAATATTCCTGATATATGTAGACAAAAAATTCCTCAGAGATACTAACAAACTGAATTCAACAGAATATTAAATGAATCATACACCATGACCAAGTGGGATTTAGCTCTGGGATGCAAGGATAGTTCAACACATGCAAATCTACAAATGTGATACACCACATTGACAGAACCATATGATCATCTAAATAGATACAGAAAAAAAAAATTGACAAACCTCAATATACTTTCATAATAAAAACTCTCAATACATTAGGTATAGAAAGAATGTTCCTGAACACAATAAAGACTATATATGATGAAACCATAGTACTGTTCACAATAGCCATGATATGGGAACCACCTAAATGTCTTACCACATATGAATGGATAAAGAAAATGTGATATAGACATATAATGGACATTACTCAGCCTTAAACAAGAAAATTCTCCAATATGTAAAAACATAAATAAACCTTGATGACCTCATAAAATTATGTGAAATAAGTCAGTCGCAGAAAGACAAATAGTACATGATTTTACTTATATTAAGTATCCAAAATAGTCAAATTCATAGAATCATAGAGTCAGAAGAATCATAGAGTGGGACATTGCTTTCCAGGGACTATGTGGATGGGGAAATGGGAAGTTACTAATCAGAGGGCATGAAGTTTCAGTTGAGCAAGATGAATGAGTTCTAGAGATCTGCCCTACAACACAGTAACTGTAATCAACAATACAGTGTTATACAAAATACCGAAGAGAGTAGATCTCATGGCAATTGTTCTAACCACAATAAAATTCAAATTAAAAAATATGGAACCATGTTACATTGATTTGAGAATGTAATTAGATATAAGGAAAGAAAACTCCATGAGTTGTCAGTATTTTTGACAAATCCATTGCTATTCCATTCATCTGCAACTCTAAAAACAATGCACATACGTTTCTTTATTTAAACCTTCTTAGTTATTTTATTTTCATTTTAAAATGAATATGATGAATGACCTATATACAGTTTCATTAATATATTCAAATTTTATTTTTTGTTTCTTCAGAAGATTCAATGTTTATAAGACATTAACCATATTTTGAAAGTACTATTTATTTACTTCCAAATTGCCAACTGACCTAAAAAAGGTAACTATAGATGCTATAATATTACTATATATTTTGAACTCCAGCATTTCCAAAAACAGGTAAGTTGAAAATGTCAGCGCTTCAGCAAGAAACAGATGGAACACTGAGAAAGGAGATGGCTGAAGACAGTTTAATGAAAGCATTCTATACCAAATATCAGAGGGTTAAAAGCATAGAATAAAGACCAATGAGGAGGAAATCTTTATCACCCTTTGGCTTGAAGGGCAAAGGTGGAACAAAGTTGTCCATAATCTGCTAGAGTTGAAAGCGTAGTAGAGGGTGCAAAATACTCACTGTGGCATAAGATACAGGGAGCAGCTACCAGCAAATGGTGGTCTAGCAAGGAAAGGAACCAGGGTACCATGTTCCCTAATCTTTCTCTTCTCCTGTCTCATTGGCTGAGAATAACCATGTCCAGAGAACATAATCATATCCAGTTGAAGCAGTGCGTAGAGGTCAACCTTCTCTATGTCAGTGTCAAGGAGGTTTAAGAACATTAGGTGGTTAAAATAGAGTAAAAATAAGCAAGCAAGCAAACAAATAAATAAATACATAAAATAAATTAGCTATATAAATTACTCAGAATAAAAAGTATAGTAGAATCTATCTGAATATTGATTAGTCAAATAATTAAGTTACTTTAGTCTATGCAAAATTAAAAATCACATGGTTTCTTCTATATCAGTCTGCTATTTATGTTTGCTCTGCAGTAATCATTTTATGATTCTATTTATTGAACTATTTGGTTGCACTTAAGCACTCTTCTGTCCCTGGGTGAGGAATGGTTATTTGATTAACTAGAAATAAGAAGTACATATGAGTTTTTTCTTTCCTGAAATCACATTAATTTTGTGTTGACACACAATTGACATTTGAATGACTATGGATAGTGTTATGAGTTCAGAATAATTTTTGTATAATTTGAAGGTATCAACAAATTTCTCTCAACATCCAGTATTCTTGATGATAATTCTTATTCAAGTTTAATATCCTTTCATTGTGGGTATCAAATTTATGATACCAACTGACACCAACTCTTTTTAGGCTTTAAAAAAGTATTCGATGAACTGAAATGTCACAGTGATATATCTGGATATTTTGTATGATTTTTATTTATAAAACTTATGGGCTCATACTATTCTTGATTTCTTGACCTTAGTATATTTATAGTCTTATTTAGATCCCAGTATTTGAGCATTCCTTTGAGATTCCACATCTTGATATTTTGCTCTAGGTCAATGTATTTCTTTTCACTTTCCTCCCTACCCTTCTATTCCTTGTCCTTAAATTTGTTTTTGATAGTATCTTATCTTTGTTTATTTCTTAACATGTATTATTAAATAACCTCACATATCTACTAAAAATTCTATAAATGCGTGAACAGGTGGAAGGATATACCATCTTTTTATATAGGATGTCTCAACACCAAAAATAGATAAGTTATGTCTAATTAATCATTTTATTAAATTTCGGTAAATGCTTTCAGTTTGACTTTTAGAGCTAAAGAAGTTGATTATAAATTTTATTTGAAAAAATTGTTCAAAAGACTAGTTAGGGAACCAAGAAAAGCAATGTGGGAAGCCAACCCTATTAAGCTTTAAACATAAATTCTATGTAGTTTGAGCAGTTTTGGATTAACATGGGAATTGGCAAGCATACCAATGAAATAAGATAGAAAACTCAAGATTAGAAAAAGTATATTTGGAAATTGTGTACACTAACAAGACTTCTCAAATCAGTGAGGAAAACATGACTTACAAAAAATAATTGGTGTTGGGATAACTAGATAGTTCAGGAGAGGGAAGAGAAAACTGGATCAATTTCTTATCTCTATCTTAGCATAAATTGTAAGCAGATCAATATACAAATATATAAAAATTCAATAATTCAATTATAAAACTACTAGAAAATACGAATGAATGATAAGTGGATTCTTAGTAATGCACAAGTAAGAAATTTTACCTAATAGTTAAACACAACAATAATGAAAAATATAAATTTAATTAGACTAAACATTGCATCTCAAAAACACTACAAGGAATTAAGAAACAAAAATGAAAAACTTTAAAATAAAATTGCAACTTATTAATTTGTTCTGTAAAATTTGGATTCAATCAAAAGGCCGCAATCAAGGATCCAGAAAGCCACATACTTATTAAGTGAAGAGCTATGCCATACCAGTGGGTGGGGGTGAGGACAGCCCAGCTCTGACTTTAAAACCCATTGCCTTGCTTTGGAGTTAACATTAATGGATATTTGCTTGTTGGTCTATTTCTTTGATGTTATTTGCAGCTCCTTTATGCTGTATGGGAAAAAACTGGTTATTTCCATTGTCTCTAGGGTAACCAAATCCTTTTTCTCATCTGGGCATTGGGCATTATTAACGATAATAAATTCCCTAATTTATTAGGTTATATTTTAGGCTTTTCTTATCGTTTGAATATGTAGAATAACACAATAATATAAAATACATTAACTTTTAAATAAATTTTTCTTTTTTCCAGAAGAAAAAAATGTCCTAAATCTAGACATTAATGACAGGAGGAATTTTGGAAAACCATCATTAGTTATAACCATCATGTTGTACAATAGATCTCTTGAACTTATCCCTCTTTTTAACTGAAATTTTGTATCCTTTGACCAACATCTCTCCACTATATATATATATATATATATATATAATGTATGTAATACATTACATATTAAATATATATTATAAGTTAATCTGTCAATGACACTTTGGTTGTTTCCATATATTGGCTATTGTCAATGATGCTTCAATGCATATAGGACTCCAGGCATCTTTATGAGATGGTAATTACATATTTTTTGGTATATACTAAGAAGACAGATTGTTGCTGGGCCATATGGTAGTTATAATTTTTTAATTTTTTGAGAAACCTGCATATTGTTTTCCATAATGACTGAATCAGTCTACATTCCTGCCATCAGTATACAAGGGTTTCCTTTTACCTCCGGTCTTTTTTTTCCTTTTTTGTATTTTTTAATTGGGAAATAAAAATTGCATATATTTATAATGTATAATATGTTGTTTTAAAATATACATTGTGAAATGGTAAAATTGAACTAATTTACACATGCACTGCCTCACATACTTATTTTTTTCTGTCGAGAACCCTTAAAATCTAATCTCTTAGCATTTTTCGGGAAAATCACAAATATAAAAAAATTAAACAAATTAAGCAGCATGCTCATGAACAATCAATGGGTCAAAGAAGAAATCAAAATGGAAATTTAAAAATATTTTGAGAAAAATTGAAATGAGCACACAACATACCAAAACTTATAAAATATAAAAAAGTAATTTTAAAAGGGAAGTTTATTATAAATCAAAGAAAAGGAAAGGAAAATCCTAAATAAATGGACCATAGCACAAAGAAATAAAATATAGACTAGAAAAACAATAGAAAAGATAGAAGAATTGAGTTTTTTTAAAAGATGAATAAAATTGAAAAACATTTAGCTAGACTAACAATATATATTTATGTTAAATAAAATAAGCCAGGCACAGAAATACAAATAGTGCATGATCTCACTTATATATTGCATCTAAAAATGTTGAACTCCTAATAGCAGAGAGTAGAATGGTGCTTACCAGTAGCTGAGTGGGCTGGGGGGTGGGATGTGGAGAAAAAAAATAGCTGGGCATGGTGGCACATACGTGTAGGCCCAGCTACCTTGGAGTCTGCGGCAGGATGATCTCTTGAGCCCAGGAGTCTGAGGTTTCTGTGAGCTAGGCTGATGCCACGGCACTCTAGCTAAGGCAAGAGAGTGAGACTCTGTCTCAAAAAAAAAAAAAATAAATAATAATACACACACACACACACACACACACACACATACTCATAAAAAAAAAAGAAGAACTGTATCAGTCCATTTATGCAGCTCTAACAAAATACCTTGGACTGGGTAATTTATAAACAGATCTTGACTAAAAGAGTGGATTGTAGGTGCTCTTGTACCACATACAAAAAAAGATAACTAGGTGAGATGATGGACAAGTTAATTGCCTGACTATAATAACAATTTTACTATATCTAGCAGTATAAAAACATCATATTGTACCCCTTAAATATCTACAATAAAACAATAACAACAAAGAAAATAGGTAGTAGGAACCAGAGATCAATAACATTTCCTTAAAATATTAATTTTTTAGTATGACATATATGTATTATATCTATGGTGTTTAATATCATTAAAACCAAGATTTTCATCATAAGAGTTAAGATATACTTATATAAAATAAAAGTTAAACAATGGTCTCCAAATGTTAAATTATATTAGAAGTATGAATCTAAGCTTATGTTTTTTTCCTCTAATTCTAAAGAAAAATGTTATTCCCTAGGTTTATTCATTGAAAGTCCTAGAAACAAAGAATAATGCAATAAAATAATCATTGCTATTATTCAGAAAATTTTTCATAAATGCCACTTTTTATTAAAGTAATCTAGAGGTCCTTAAAGAAATTGCTGATCCAGCTTCATATCTTATGATATTTTGTCATGCTTGATAGCAAAAGATTATCAACAAATATGAGAGTTTTGTCATAAGATATATAAGCCTGTGTAAAGTATATATTGTTTGATAATGATAGAACGTTTTCTCCATAAAGAAGACTGTAACTATAGTAAGTATAAAAGAATTAATTATATATTTATGCATGAATTCATAACACTTCAAAAAATATTACCTTTGGGAGGTTGTTAGAGCACCAACTCGTTATTCTGAAAATTTAGTAAGAAACAAGCATTTTTCTGTCTTTGCTTTGCTTCACAGTATGAAAATAGTTGAGGAAAATTTTTTAACTTAGGAATCAGAAATAATAAATGCAGGAGGAATACCAGAATTAGTAAATTAACAGATGTCAACACTAATGAAATAATGGATCCAGGAAATAATCAATAATGTCTGTTTAAACCATTCATTGAATGGCTGACAATATATGAAACCCCTAACCAATCTTTACATCACCAATGGAGTCATGAATAAAAAGTATGTGCCTCTTTATGTGTTGCAATGTAACACAAAGAAACTTACATTTCTCTTACCAAAACAACAAAAACAAAAGCAAAAACTTGGCTCTGATCAAGTCTTTATATAACTCTCATTTAAGGGAAACAGAAATGACTCAGTGACATGCTAAGTTACATGAGGATATAAAAAGAAAATTCCAGACTGTGAAAAATCACTTCCATTTGCAAACATATATAATTTTATTAAAAAATAAATGGCATGAGGCAAAAAAGTTGATAGTAAAAAAGATGTAAATTAATGAGCTGTAAGAGACAGAGCAACAAAGTACAACATGTTCTCTTTTGGAATCCTGTTTTGAGCAAACAATGGTTATACATTTTAGGAAGAGCTGATGGGGGATCAAATATGAAAGCTGTTTCTATGGGGTGGCAGTACCCGCTCTAAAAGCTGTGGACTCCTGAAAGAAGTTTGCCAAATTTCTTTGGGAGTGTCTCTCTAGTTTTATACTAAGGATAACTATAATTTTGGCTGTTCCTTCCATTAATTACCCTGATTTCCAGCCTTCCTTCTTTCCATAGTATTTAAATTTTAAGCATTTTGCTAAATAGCACCCTCAAAACTCTGAGAAAATGTCTTATATGACATCTCCTGCAGTGGTTTATTCATGAATATCATTCAACTTTTCTCAGAAATGTACCAACATCTTTGTTCCACTGATGTCTCCTATTTCTGTCAAAGATTTTAGAAACATAATTTCTATGAAACTTTTGTTTTTTTTGAGACAGGTTCTCCCCTGTCATCTGGACTAGAGTGCAGTAATGTGAGTATAGCTCACTGCAACCTGGAACTCCTGGCCTCAAGCAATCCTCCCATCTGAGCCTCCCAAAGTGCTAGGATCTATGAAATTTTTTAATCTGTCATTTTAATTGCAAGAGAAATAGCATGAAAGAGTTATGCATAATCTACCATGTTTAACCCAACATCTTATTCAATAATATTTCCATCTACTTATTTAATATATTTTTATGAAACACATCCACAATTCTGTATATAAATATTTTATCCAGCCACCATCCATTGTCTGTAGGTTGCCAGTGAGAGCATTGGCTTTCCCATAGTTATGGACTGTATTTTTATGCAGGCTCTTCTCAGCTTTTGGAAAGATCCTGATGACAAAATTCAGGGGAACATTTGTTTTGATTTTCAGGTAGCAAAGAGGAGTTTGTGCTCTCCACTAGCTGTCCACGACCATTGTGGCTGAAATGAAAAGGAGCTAATGGGATGTGATATTGACCGTGGAGTGTGAGGCCTCTCACTGTTTAATTATAATCTTGCACACAGTAAATTCCACTCTGTCACTTATTATTAAACTGGAGGCTGGTTTTAAGCTCTGAAAACACCAAAATGTTAGATATATAAATCACAGTATCTACCAATAAAATCGGCCCTAAAGCAGAAATTCCACAAACTTGTCCAACATAGCAGCCCTCCTGAATTTCCTGTCTGGTCAAATAAACCAGGTGTGGTTGCCTTGTCCTTGTCAATTGTCGATGCTATAATTGTTTATTTGATCCTAGAACCAGAAACAAATCAGTTAATTCCCTGAGATCTAGACATACTGGCCTGTTTTGATTCTATAGAATTATCACTA
The DNA here is from genome assembly GCF_020740605.2 of Lemur catta. Taxonomy (NCBI): domain Eukaryota; kingdom Metazoa; phylum Chordata; class Mammalia; order Primates; family Lemuridae; genus Lemur; species Lemur catta. The sequence goes on along the minus strand of NC_059139.1, from coordinate 16,138,586 downwards.
GGGAAATTAATTGTCTTAACTTTTCGAAATAATGATGATTAATTTTATCTTCCAGTATAGTAATTCCTTTCTTGGAATCAGGTCTACTGGCATGAGAAAACTAAAACTAAAATTGGCTAATCCTACTTTCACCTCTTGGTATTTCAAACTGTGTATGCTAATTGCTCATTTTTTACAGTATGTATTGAGTCCCAAAGACTGGTACGCAAGCACTGCAGGGTACCTTCTCTGAGCTGGCATCTCAGCTGAACCTTTTTCTTTTTAATTATTATGAGTATATAATAGTTACACATTTTTATAGGGTACATGTGATGTTTTGATATCGACATACAATGTGAATTAATCAAATCAGGATAATTGGAATATCCATCACCTTGGGCATTTATCATTTCTTTGTGTTAGTAACATTCCAATTCCACTCTTGTGTTTAAAGTATACCCTAACTTATTGTTCATTATAGTCACTTTGTTGTGCTATGAAATATCACTCATTCTATCCATATAACTATATTTTTGCACCCATTAATCATCCCCATTTTATCCCCTTCTCCTGGCTACCCTTCCCAGCCTCCGTTAATCATCATTCTACTCTCTGTCTCCATGAGATCAATTGTTTTTAATATTTAGCTCCCATTCCTTTAATAGACCGTTCTATCATCCTCTTAGACTGCCATCTTCTGAGAGATACAGTATATGGTTGAAACAGAAGATCCCATCATCATATGTTTACTGCTACCTTCTTCTATAAAATGCCTTCTTTGGCCTCAAGTGATATTAAGCAAGACAATATACAGATAAATTAGGCTTTCAGTAAGCTCTTACATGGTGTTAGCAAAGGCAGTACAAGCAAAAAACACAAACACATTTATTAAGTAAGAGTTCATTTTAGGAAAGATGAATCATGGTCCCTTTCTTAATAATTAAAAATTTAAAAAAATTAAAAATTCTAGACATGTAGTCTCACACATATTTCTTATATTGCTGCTAATACACCTTAGTCAGGCCTTACAACACTTCAGGGAGTAATCTGACTGTAGTCATTGGTCTGGAAGTATTAAGAGACATATAGGCAAGACTTGAGGAAGACAAGCATCAACTTGGGAATCATCCGCAATAGGTTAGTTTTTCCAGTGTCTTCAAATAATGACAGTCTGCTGTTCTCTTTTAAGAAGAGGAAGGGTTTGGATTTTGTTAACAAGAATATTTTAGGAGAACCTGAGGATTATGGGTTTTCAATGAATCTTTCCAAACATCCCTACTCAATATCTGAGTGTCATAGTCACTTCTAGCAGGCCTCTGATTATAGCATAGAAGTCATACTGAGGCTTGGCGTACATTTCCTTTTGCAACTCTGCAAGCCTTAAAATTAAATTGCATGCCTGATTTTTAGTAAACTGGCTGGCTGGCTTCCTTCCTTCCTTCCTTCCTTCCTTCCTTCCTTCCTTCCTTCCTTCCTTCTTTCTTTTGCAGCTATTGTAAATGCAATTGAGTTCTCCATTTGCTTCTTGGCTTGGTCACTATTGGTATATAAAAATGATACTGATTTGGGTACATTTATTTTGTAACCTAAGGCTTTACTGAATTCATTTATCAAAACTAGGAGTCTTTGGGGGGGATCTTCAGGATTTTCTAGGTATAATATCATCACATCAACAAACAGAGATAATTTGACTTCCTCTATTCAATTTGAATGCCCATTATTTCTTCCTCTTGCCTGATTTCTCTGGCTAGAACTTCCAGTACTATGCTGAATCTAAATGATGATAGTGAGCATCCTTATTTTCTTCTAGTTCTTAAGGGGAGTATTTTCAACTTTTCCCCTTTCAGTGGGATGTTTTGTCATATATGACTTTCAAATTCACTACTCATCAGGAAAATGCAAATTAAAATCATAATAGAATACCATCTTACTCCACTCACAATGGCTGTTGTCAAAATACCAGAAAATAATCGATGTTAGTGAGGATGCAGTAAAAATGGGACACTTATACAATGTTGATGGGAATGTAAATTAGTACAGCCTCTATGGAAAACAGTATAGAGATTCCTCAAAGTACAAAAAATAGACCTATCAGTCTATCCAGCAATCCCATTACTAAGTATCTGTCCAAAGGAAAGTAAGCCATTATATCAAAAAGATACGTGCACCTGAATGTTTATTGCAGTACAATTAACAATAGCAAAGATACAGAATCAACCCAAATGTCCATCAGTAGATGAGTGGATAAAGAAAATGTGTTACATATACAGTGTAACACTACTCAGCCATTACAAAGAATGAAACAATGTATTTTGCAGCAATTTGGATGGAACTGGAGACTGTTATCCTAAGTGAGGAAAGTCAGGAACAAAAAATCAAATATTGCATGCTCTCATTTATAAATGAGAGTTACTCTATGAGTGTGTATGGTCATACAGAGTGGAATAATAGACATTGGAGACTCAGAAGTGAGGAGAAAGGAGGAGGACGTGAGATGAAAAATTATCTATTGGGTACAATGTACGCTATTTAAGTGATGGGTACACTAAAACTTCAGACATCACCACTACAAAATGTAACCATGTAAGAAAATTGCACTTGCACCCACTAAATCAATTGAAATTTTAAGAAAAAGACTGAGCTCCTGGGACATTGTCCAGTGCAGCTGTCGCTGATGCCAGAGGCAGTCCTAGAGATAAGATATGACATAGAAACTGTCCTTATTTCATGACAATTGCGCACGGGAGAGCAAGTAATTATTCATCCATCTCTCATTTATAAAAGTATGCAATTTTTTTTTAGATTTGATCCAAATACTTCCTCAAAACTATCTGTATAACTAATTAGTGTAAACATTTCTGCTGTAATCCAATGCTGTGATGCATTAAATCACCACAATTATTAAAAATGAAATATATTTACCTACTCAAAATTAAGACAGTTTGGGCATCGTGTACTTGAGTATTTGAGTGTATAATACTGTAGTTTCATTTTGGAAGTATTTTTGAAGTGATTTCTTCATTAATATTATTTTGTAGCATTAATCAGAAGTTTCTTGTTTTTTTGCTACTTTTCTGAAGTTTTATACTCTGGTTTTGGCTTAGGAAAAATCAATAAAAAAAATTCTCATTTTGTGTAGTGGTAGGTGGTAACAGTGTATATAATAAAACTCTACATCATGTTTTCCAGTGTCTTCTATCAATATACATAGCTTTCTTATTGCCCTTCACTATATTTTCATGCTGTATATTTTTCTTTGAAAATATTAATTTCATTCATATTATGAACAATATTGAAAAAGTGTGTAAACTAAACATTTCATTTTCCTAGGTGTCTGTGATTTTTTCATTATTTCTTTTATAAGGAACTCTGTGTTTTCATTTCATTTCATGTTGTATTAACTGCATTTTTTGTGGAGGAGATAGAAATTTAGTCTTCTAAGATGATTAGATTTTTGCATTTATTTAGCAGTTCTTTGTGTTGTTTTTGCATTTCATTAATCCCTGGTTCTATCATTATTTATCCATACATCCTGCCTTACAATGTAATTTTTTTATCATTTTTAGCTATTTAGTGAAGAATTTCATATGTGTATTTTCATTTCTGTGCATTTATAAGCTTAAGTATTTATGGCTATATATTTTTAATGCAAATTTAACCTTAGTGCATAGCTACGTATTTAGTCATTCAAATAGTTAGTTACCTTTTCAAATCTTATATTTTACCTTTTAATTCTTCTTTAACAAAATCATTAAAATTACTTTATATCTATGTCTATGTGTGTGATTAAAATATCAAAATTGTTATATGTCTGTTTATTCTCAATTTTCAGACTTAGTCTCTTTTGTTCAGGGACCCAGTGTGATATTTGTAATCTTGGTGCATTTTATGGATGATTTATTTCACTCATGTGCTCATTTTTGGTAACTATTTATTAAAAGATCATAATGACTTATTTCATGGAATTCATTTATATTACATATGTATATATAAATCACATTAGTTTTATTAACTATATAAGTGAACACTTGCATAAACTTCTTTTGGTCAGCTTTGTTCATCATAACCTGAGAGGAGTGAGTTAATTTCTCTGAGTACATCTATTTCCTTTTCACTTGTATCTGCATTTCCCACTGAATTTGTTATAAATGTTTTGATTGTATAATATTTGGTGCTAAAACATCCATAACTAATACATTTGCATTTTTGTCTTTCCCTGCTCTATTATAACTGATAGTATCTAAGCTATTAAATGTGTTTTGACACCAACTCTGACCTTTTCTTTGTTTTGTTTTTTAGGACCATTCTTTTGGCTTCCATATAAGCTAACTTCTTTGATTTTTGTCTATCCTTCTATGTTAAAACTTCCTAGGTCATACTGCCTGCTCTAGACATAATAATTCAAGTTTATAAACCAGTATTAAAGACTTATATTGTCATGGGCATATTCATCCCATTAAATAGTATTGCTGATATAGAAAATATTGAGCATTTCTGTATTTTGATATGTTCTTTTCTTTCTCTAATTCTCCCTGCTGTTCTACTCTTTTCTTCTATTTCCTTTATTTTTCTTTATAGGATGTCTTTTTTTTCTGGACATTTGGAAAATAAAGAATATATTGCTCCTCTTATTAGTAAAATAAGTTTAAGAAATATATTTTACCATCTCTTTTCACATTAGAAATAAGAAGTAAAATAATGCCCATTAATCTTAAGAATGATGAAATCAGTTCATTTAAATTTCTTCCTGGTATTACCTAAACAACTTTAATACCATTCTCTGAGTTTTACCTATAGTCTTTTCAGTTACACTGTTAATCAATTATATTCAATTATATAATTTTCATGATAATGCATATTTGTGTTCATTTATTTTGTTCTGATCTTCAGCCACTTGGTTGAATACCTTAGTGCCATAGTAAACAAAACTTTAAAGAAACTCAACCTAACTGATGAATCTTTTAGTTATATTCATATCTAGATTCATGAATTTTAGAATTAGAAGTTTTTAGCCTGTAAGTATGCATATTAATTGTTTTATTATTATTTAAAGGATTATAATGAGCTCTGTCCTCTCAGGCTTTGAAGCTTTGGTACTACGTTCATGGCATCTTACACATGTGTCTTTGTCAATTTTCTGCTACTATAGCAGAATACCACAAGCTGTGTAATTTATAATGAACAGAAATTTATTGGCTGACTATTCTGGAGATGGGAAGACTAGATCAAGACACCAACATCTGGAGAGGACCTTCTTATTGCATCATCCCATGGAGGAAAAACAAGAACAGTGATAGATAGAACAGGGGGCCAAATTTGTCTTTTATGAGGAATTCACTCCTGCATTAATTGATTCATGGGGGTGAAGCTTTCATGAACTAATCACCTCTTAAAGGTCCCAGTTCTTAATTTTTTTCAGAATATTACAGAGGCACACACCTTCTGGTTACATAATTTGCTTTTGTACAGTTTGAGTCAAAGTTACAAGAATGTCCTTCACCCAAATAGTTTGCATTGTACCCGTTAGGTGTGAATTTACCTATCCCTTCCTCCACCCTCTCACCCACTTGATTTCCCTTAAGTTTTACTTCCATATGTGCACATAAGTGTTGAACAATTAGTCCAATTTAGTATTGAATACATGTGGTGTTTGTGTTTCCATTCTTATGATACTTCAGTAACAATAATGGTCTCCAGTTCAATCCAGGTTGTTACGAAAGATATTAGATAACCATTTTTTTTTTAATGACTGAGTAGTGCTACATGGTATACATATACCACATTTTATTAATCCACTTATCTATTGATGGGCACCTGGATTGTTTTCACATCTTTGCAACTGTGAATTGTGCTGCTATAAACATTCAAATGCAGATGTCTTTTTGGTAGAATGTCTTTTTTTCTTTTAGGTAGATGCCCAGTAATGGGATTGCAGGATCAAATGGTAGGTCTACTTTTAGTTCTTTGAGGTATCTCCATGCTCCTTTCCATAGAGGTTGTACTAGTTTGCAATCCCACTAACAGTGTATGACTGTTCCTATCTCTCTGCATCCACAAGACTCATTGTTTTGGGACTTTTCTTACTGAAGTTAGGTGATATGTCCATGTGGCATTAATTTGCATGTCCTTGATGATTAGAGACATTGAGCATTTTTTATGTGTTTTTTGGCCATTAGTCTCTCTTCTTTTGAAGTTTCTGTTCAAGTCTCTTGCCCACTTTTTTATGGGATTGTTTAAGTTTCTCTTGTTAATTTGCTTGAGTTCTTTGTAGATTCTTATTATCAGCCCTTTACTGAATGTATAGCATACAAATATTTACTTCCATTCTGTAGGTTGTCTATTTGCTCCATTGATTGTATCCTTGGCTGTGCAGAAGCTTTTTAATTTGATCAAGTCCCTAAGCTGAAGAAAGCATCAAAATATTAAAATAAATCACACTTTATCTCTCTGCTAAGAAATTAGGAGAATGTCAGGAGAATATTTTCTGCAATATGTTTTCAATAATTTTATACATTATATTATCTCCATTATCCTTATTTTTCCAAAAGAAAAAAAGGAAAACAAGAAAAACAACAAAGGTATATGCCTATGATTCCAAAAGAAAATGCTCATAATGTTCTCAAGAAAGCCCAATGACTTCACTGCAGATAACATATACCACTCCCATAGTCGCAAGAACCCAAAATTCAACTTTTTTTTATGTTTCCCCATCATTAGCTAAGGCAAATTTTCTCTGACAATGAATAAAAACTAACTTATGTCAACTCAATGAGATAGTCTGATTTAACAGATCAATCTAAAGCCAAGAGGATGTCCTTTTTGTATGATAAAATATTGCCAAAAGGAGATAGAAAGTCTCAGTTTGTTGATATCACTTGACAAAATTTAGAGAGATAAATAAAGAAAATGAAGCAAGGCAAAAGCTACACAGTTCAGTGTCTAAATCCTCAATTTCATTCCTTCTTCCTGGAATAGAAACCAAATTAAGTGATTACAGTTATACATCATGTACAAGCATTGAAGCTGAAACTCCATGTGGCAGAGACACACAAACTAAGATACAGCAAGAAGCTGAATAAGAAGAATCCCATTAACCATTTGAACAAATTAAAGGGCTTGGAAGAGACATTCTCATCCCATACTAAGGCAGATTATAAATCATCACATTAAATGGACCTTGGGAGATCATCACACATTTTTAGTGAAAAGACTTCACATAATTAAAGAAACTAAAGAGAATTTGGCATCTCTGAAATTGCCTTACAAGATGAGGTAGTATATATAATGTCATTAATTAAGACATAAAAATAAATATTAAGAGAAAATAATAAAACATTGGTAAAATAATCAGAAATAATAATTAATGTTACCATATGAATGATATGAAATGTAGTAGTGAGAAAAGTACATAAACTGCATAGGAAGAATAAAGACATGAATATAATTAGCAATTATGATAGATATGGAAATTGGCAATGCAGCTAGAACATATGTTCTTGATGTACAGATGATAAAAATAAAAGACAAAGCACACCAAAGAATTAATATACTTAAAATGTTATGAGAATGACTTTCTGGCTTGACAGAGTAATTAAAATATTAATATGAGATGACTAAAAAGGATGCATATCAATCAAGGTTTTATTATCAAAACTTAAAGGATAAAAAGAGATCACATGAACACCCAGGAGAAGACAAGGAGATTGAGATAGAGAGATAGAGATGAGAAAAAGAGAGAGAGAGAGAGAGAGAGAACTTATGTGTATAGAGTAGGGAGGAGCCAAATGGGAGTGGCAAAGCTAAGGGAAAAGGGTAAATGTTCTGGCTTCAAAATCTCCAGAACATCGTTTCTTACGAAAAGAAAGTAGTATGTTGTGCATAAAATTCTGAAGATAAAAAGTAGTAAATCAAAAATTTTATATTAAAACAAGTTTTATTATATCTTAGTATGGTTTAAATGTTTACCCTTCTAAGCTCATGTTGAAATTTAATTGCCATTCTAACAGTATTAAGAACTGGGACCTTCCAATTTTCCCAGAACAATTTATTGACTAGGGATTCTTTACCCCAGTGTATGTTTTTTTCTGCTTTGTCAATGATCAGATGGCAATATGAGGATGGATTTATATCTGGGTTTTCTGTTCTGATACATAGATCTATGTTTCTGTTTTTGTACAGTACCATGCTGTTTTGATTACTGTAGACTTGAAGTACAGCTTGAAGTCCTGTAAATGATGCTTTCCGATTTGTTCTTATTACATAAGGTTGCATTAGCTATTCAGGGTCTTTTCTGGTTCCATATGAAGCATAGAACTATTTTTCTAAGTCTGCAAAAACTAATGTTGGTGTTTCAATGGGGATTGCATTGAATCTGTAGATCACTTTGTGTAGTATAGACATTTTAACAATGTTGATTCGGCTGATCCATGAGCATGATGTGTTTTTCCATCTGTTTACATTCTCTGCAATTTCTTTCCTCAGTGTTTTGTAGTTCTCCCTATAGAGGTCTTTCACCTTCTAAGTTAAATATATTTCTAGGTATTTTATTTTCTTTGTTTCTATTGTGAAAGGTATTGCTTCTTTGATTTGATTATCAGCTTGGCTGTTACTGGAGTATATGAAAGCTGCTGATTTGTGTACGTTGATTTTGTAGCCTAAGACTTTGCTGAATTTATCAGTTCCAGTAGTCTCTTAGCAGAATATTTGGGGTTTTCTAGATATAAGATCATATCATCAGCAAAGAGCAAAAGTTTGAACTTTTCATTCTTTTATAGCATTCTTTCACGCTGTAAAATTGCATTATTCTGATTCTCTTATAAAAGACATCAGGTAGGGAGGATTTTAACCTTCTTGATACTGTTTCATTTCTGCTGGTATTTTATTTTGTAATATTTTGCTAATGTCTTTTGCTTCCAGGATGTTCTACTTGTGATGCCACTTAGATTATATTATCTTTGCCTTCTTATATTTTATGTTTTAAATACAGGCCCACTTTATGCATATACTATAATAATTTTTATAATTTTTGATTTTGATAAAATATACATAATATAAAATTTACCTGAATCACTTTTTTAAGTTTGTCACTCAGTATTGTTAGATAAATTCATGTTGGTATGAAACCCATCTCCTGAACTCTTTTTATCTTGTAAAAACTAAAACCCTATCTACACCTATTAAAGGACAAATCCCAATTCCCTTCTCTCCTAAGCACCTGGCAACCACCATTTGATTTTTCTACATTCTGTCTTATAATTAATTTTTAAATCATCTCCTATTGCTGAACATTTTGCAGACTTAATTCTATTCAATTTTTATCTCCCACTAAAAAAAGAGTACCAGCAGGGTTGGATTTGATCTGTTGTGTCTGCCATGCCAGAAACATATGTCTCAACACACAATATTGAAATGGATACCTCCTTCCATAAATGAATCTCCTTCCAAATTTTATGTTTGATGATGAAAAAATAAGTATTATTAATATAAAACTTTTAAGGACCATTCAACTAAAGAGCTCTCAAAAGCTACTGGGCCATACTTTTCTATTTTTGTTTCTTTTTGTTTTTGTTTAAGTACATATACTTCCAAAGGAAACATTATGAAATGTGTAGCCTTCATTTAGATACATGAAAATGGAAAAAAGTTTATTTATGCTGCACTTTTATTTTATACGTATATAATATAAAATGTATCATATTATAGAAAGTAAGTGTTCAACCAAAATCCTATTTAGCAGATGGTTTGATTTACAAATAACTCCATTCATTTCAGGTTGTATATTTAACATCTTTTAGAATTAAAAAAATCCACTTGAAATTAATCTCATTATATAAAAATTAAGAAAAATATAGAATATTAAGAATTTCCATTGCTCACTAGTGTTAAAATCAATTACAGTTGTAGTTGGAAATTCATAGTAATACTTTTGCCTTAACCAGGTATGAAATGCTAATATTTTTATATATTGTATTTTCCTGAAAATTTTTTATACTCTTATCATTTGGGAATCTTATAAAAATGATAATAATAAAATTTAAAATATTCTATTCACAATTGGGAATGAACATTAAATAGATAAATTGGTATTGAGGCAGGATAGGGAATAAAGAAAAGTTGCTGTCCTAGAAGAATTGCCCTGGATTTATGTCTCCCACATGGAAATATTTAATAAGACTTTTTCCTAAAAATACTCTTTTGGCACTAATTCCTTAAATCTCATTTATACAATAGGGAAAAATGGATGAACATAGAATGAGGATAAATGACAGCTATTCAGATAGTCAACTGGGAAAAGAAAAACAGATTGAACCTAATTTTCTCACAATGTCTAATTGCAATTATATTTTTCTTCAAAGGTACTTAACTTTATCAATATATTGTAATTATGCTAAGAAATGGGAGGAGAGGGAAAGTTAATGACAGAGAATAAATATATGGAATTTCTGGTTCTCAACTTTGATCATGTGTCAGAATCACCTGTGAGTTCTTTCAGTAAAAGAAAAGTAAAATGAATTAAACCCCAGGGATAATTTTATTGTTCTTAAAAACAAGTCAATTGCTTTTCTTAATCTCTGGAAAATAAAATTGGTAGCTCATATACACAGCACATGCAAAAGAGTTACTTGGATATTTTTCTCTAATGTGTAAGTTGTTCCTTATTGACAAAATGAGAATTTTCTTTCTTTTTATGCAGGCGGTTTCATGTTCGATATTTCAACTCAATCAATTGTAATTAAATTGAGACTAATTAAAATGGGAAATCAAAAACAAGTGAATTGACAAGGTGAATCATTCCCATAAGATTAAGAAGAAACTTAAAATTAAAAGTAATTTTCTCAGGCAAAGAGAAAATTATCACCATTATAGGTCAATTACCTAAGGCATTCTGTAGTAGTTCTACTGTAAGAAATAATGAGTATGGGCCTACAAATTATTAAGTTTGTAAAAAAGAAAAAAATGACCAAGAAATGAGTGTTAACTTTTTGTTTCTATAATTATGAATATAGTACATATTTATTAAACAATAAGCTATCCTTAGAGATGCACCGAAGGCATCTGAAATTGTGGAAGAAGTAAAGAGCTGTTGTTATGAGTTCTTTATAATTGTAAAACATAATTTTACTTTATAGTTTTATACATGTGTCTATATCAGTCATTTTAAGTAAATGTGAAAGCACATTTGCTATGTTTTCCACTGAATTCAAAAGTAAAAACATAGGGTTTTGATTTTTGGTTCTCTACCATATTGAAAAATAACATGTGTGAGTTCGTATTGAAAAAAAATAGTAATACAAATGTTCCAGTTTTATAAGCTAAATTGATCAAATATTGGCAATTTTACTTAATTTAACCTATACTATCTAACCTAATTTGTCTAATCTTCCCCATAAGGATAAGAGAGGAAATTATCCTAGGTATGTGACTTTATAGAAATGTTTTTATTGATATTTTGTGGAATAAACAAAAGTGTATTATAATGGAAGCAAGTCAAAAAGGTCTTGCTACTTTCATTTTCCTCAACCTCTGGGCCCAAGAAACACCTTCTTCTTAAAATAAAAATAAATAAGTAAATAATTCATGTACCCATGAGTTGTGTGCATAAAATCCTGGTAATTTCCAGATAGCTTGTCTATTTATGACAGAATGAATCTTTCTTAAGACTAAGGATACCAATTCATGTGGGGCCACCAGCCAGTGCTAATCAAGATGATTAAAGAAAAGACAACTACCTAGGATTTCAAGTCCCATGCCTGGATTCCATTTATCACAGTCCTGGGCTATAATTGTCCTGGGTTAGTGCCAGACCTCCAAACTTTAGTCTGGCCCACTCCAGTCTCTCTTCCAGGGGCAGCTTCAGCAATATTTCTAAACTAATAAGGAATATCATGCAAAACAACAGAGAAGATAATTTTATAATACTGAATTTCGTGAAATTCTGATTTTCTGAGATTTTTCCCTTTCGTTTCCACAATTAATGTATTCATTTTCCTCCCCAATCATACAAAATAATTCTGACAGGCCGGGCGCGGTGGCTCACGCCTGTAATCCTAGCTCTGGGAGGCCGAGGCAAGTGGATCGCTCGAGGTCAGGAGTTCGAGACCAGCCTGAGCAAGAGTGAGACCTCGTCTCTACTAAAAATAGAAAGAAATTATCTGGCCAACTAAAAATATATATACAAAAAAAAAATTAGCCGGGCATGGTGGCTCATGCCTGTAGTCCCAGCTACTCGGGAGGCTGAGGCAGTAGGATCGCTTAAGCCCAGGAGTTTGAGGTTGCTGTGAGCTAGGCTGATGCCACGGCACTCACTCTAGCCCAGGTAACAAAGTGAGACTCTGTCTCAAAAAAAAAAAAATAATAATAATTCTGACAAAAGATATGAGTATATACTAGGCGATAAAATTTTCCTAAGCAATTTACCTTATGATTTCTTGTAATAGCTCAAAGTCTTATTACTATTAATAATATTTCAAAACTAGCTTATTGAAGTTACACTATTTAAGGACATATATTAATAAGTGTCTGATTTAAGATTTAAACCTAGAAATATTTGAATCCATAAACCACAATAATAATCAACTGGCCACAGAAACCGTGTCTAGATATTAAGACTTTCTTAGAATTGCAGCTTTTGAAATTATTTCAAATAAAACTGTGAAGCTGAGAGCGACCACTCCTATTAAAACAAAACAGAAAAACAAAAATTCTTGGTGATTTAAGCTTTATAACAACTCTGACAATTAAGCTTTCTAGATTTCATCAACAATATTTGAATTTCCTCATTTCTGAAATTAAGATTCTTAATGGAATGTGTTGTGTGTGTGTGTGAGAGAGAGTGTGTAAGAGAGAGTGCGGCGGGAGGGTTGTGGGTGTTTGTATTTTCTTCCCTGGCAAGCATTTCCTCTTGATAATAACTAGTTTCTTTGGACAATTACCCCTCTCTGCTCTCATATATATGGTACAAATGGGACTGAAACTCTGCTTACCCTTGCTACAGAAGTGAGCTCATGGCCCAGTACCAGTCAGTGAGTTTATTTTACAAGCTAGCCATGGTATTTGGTTTGGGGGTGTGTCTGGTACTACAGTTAATCCAGTGTGAAACATTCCCATGACATTTGATAGAATTTGAATGAAACAAGATGTGTGGATTTGAGTTGCAACACCATCTGGACAGGGCCTAAGAGTCACTACTATATAAAAAGAAGTAGAGGAGGAAATTGAAACTGTTTGAGGCTCTGGGTCCAGACGTTTCTGAAGATAAGTTAAATATGCATTCATATTTTCATGTGTCAATAATTTTTTTTTGCTTAAGCCATATAATCTGGTTTGTCAGAGACTTTTATTGCAGACATGTAATCTACCGTAGCTAGCTTAATCACAGAGAAATGTTACAGATTATCAGGTTTTAGAATTTATGAAATGGAGAAGAAAAAATTTTGGGTGTTCTCTTCAGGAAAAATGATTTTAGTGTATTACTCCCCAACTTGAAACCGCCATGCTGGTGGGGACTGTGTACTAGAAACTGCACTGCAGCATCCCTCGGAGAAACATATGTTTCTGCCGCTCTGCTTGTAAAGGGATGGCCTCTTCCCAGAGAAATGTTCTCTCACCATTGCTTAATTCTGCATTTACATCTTGTGTTTCTACTCCAAGGATCTTAACTTTGAGAAAATATTGCAAATGCTTTTCTTTTCAGCCTCTATGGCACAAGGAAGCACTATAGAAAATACTGGAGTGCATCATGAGTGAAGTAATGTGCAGTATTAGCAAAATTGGCAACTCGGAGGATCTTAAATCAAAAAGCAGGGTTTTAAATTATTCATCTCACAGTGTGACCATCATCACCTCTCCAGCTTACCTTCTTAGCTTGATGTCACCCTCTGAGAACGACCACGTTGGTAATGAGGATCTTAGCATGTATGATGAAGTTGTTACCCAGTTTTCAGTAACTTATGAAATATTAGAGATCAAAATACTTTTTTATAACTCATTGGGGACATCTCAGTTTATAGAAGAGGAAATCTAAGATACAATCCAGTGCCTTGCCTAAGGCTGTGAGATCATTCGGTGGCTTCACACTGTTTAAAAGAACTCTGGAGGAGCCATCCTAGGTATCCCTTCAATTCATTTCTCCTGGCTTGTCAGGATACAGGTCCCCAGGCAACGCATATTATCAGAGTCTAGACTCAGATAGGTTGGTGTGTCTTTCTTAACCCCACACAACTTCTTAAAGGAATAAAAAGGCTTAAGTCTCTATTAAATTTTTTAAAGTGTCAAAATGACAGAGTATAAACTATGTAAATTGGGAAATTTATTCTCTGTTTCTACGTTTTCATTAAAATTAGAAAATGAGAATTTCCCATCATGATATAACATATAAACTTTCACTTGGAACAAGTTGCTAGAATCGTTTGGGCAGGAAATGCTTTGGGGTTCCATGGTTAGGAGGTAATAGGTTTTACATTGTTGTGACAGTTCATGACAACCCACGGAGGCATACTTTTTCTTCTAGCCCTTAAATATTTTAGGTTACCACTCTTAGATCAGGGTGTATTTCAATTTCTGTTTATGTCAATTGCCAGCCATTTCTCTCTCAATACGCTGAAGCCATGCTAGAATTTTGAGTGTTAACCCAAATTTGTTCTTGGCTTAGGGCCTTGTCTTTGTTGTTCCCTTTGTCTGGAATGCTCTGTATCCCGTTCTACCTTTGACTGAGTCCTTCTTGTTACTGAGATCTTAACTCTAACATCACCTCTACATCTAAACTTTCCCCAAGTATGCAATCTGATTTGACTTCTGACTTTCAGAAATGATCACCAAGCTTTATTTGTTCTAGTTTGTTATCACTATCTGAAATTACACAATTAAGGTGCAACTTGTATAGTTTATGCCCCAACATTAGCACACAATCTAGTTACAAGCAAGACATCATCTCTCTTCTTCAACGTTGTGCAAGTGCCTAGATTTCATCACATACATTGAGAGGAATTTGGATAAATATTTGTAGAATGAATGATGGAATGATTTAAAAATGAAAAAGTGAAATTTCACACCAATTTTGTGAAGGGACTGAATGTATTCATCTAGAGAATTTTTTAAAAGCTACAAATTCTCTTCTTATTTCCCTAATAAAAGTCAGAGGAACATATCTGTAAAACAAAACTCAAAGTTCCCCCTAGATAGCCTATATGTACCTAAGTAAATTATGAACATTAGACAATAATAATGACCCAAGTTATGAGGTTATGAACACTTCATTTATCTCCCTAATGATGCTTCTGTTATTGAACTAAGATTGAAATTATGAAATTGATTCACCTACCATTCCAAGCATCTGCCATTATGTTATAATTAGAAGCAAAGTCCTGATTAGAGGATGCACTTAATTCTTTGAGGAGATTTTCCTGTGAGCTTATTTACCTCCATTTGTAGTACTTTAAAGAGACTAAATGCCAGTGAAAGCAGTCTCTATTATCCTATTCATTAGTTAATATAATCCTTTCAAAAATTTATAAAGTACAACCTAGTTTTGCCTTCCTTCCATATATATCAAAACAGTTTTGTGCTTTTTTATAAAATACACTTCTCACCCAAATGAACATGACCCCTTTGATTACATTTCTACCTTCTCCATAGCTATAACTTCATCTATCTACAAACATAGACGACTAGTTCAAAATATCTGTGTGCACATTTTAAATTTTGATAACTATTAGTAATAAATCTTAGTAGCTTTTTAAATATTCTTTATCATTTATTTGTTGTATTTATCTTTCCATCGAGATTTGTCCATCATGATTTAAGTGAAGGTGTGTTGATCATATCCTTATTATCTACAAACATGGTTTTCAAATTCTCAGGGATAGGACATAGTATAATAAATATGCCTTTTTTGTCCTTAAAGCTGTTTTTAGGCACTTGTTTTAGTTCTAAAAAAGGATACATATTCTACTAAAGAAAAATAAACCAAAAAATTATTTTTTTCTTTTGAAGAAATAGAAGAATATTTCTGACAAAACTTAGCAGATTTAGACTGATCAGTGGAGAAAAGATTGTCATGAATGGGTTTATTGCAATATATTACACAGTGATGTCATAATGAATAAGTAGAAAAATATTTTTCATAATCTGTTGTATTAACCTATTCTAATTAATTAATGTATGTTTATATTATACATTATATGTACACAACTCATAGAAATCAACATATTTTTAAAAACTGTGTCTATTTTTCAATAGACTTGTGATTTTAAATAATATAAAATTAATATTTATCATCTTTCCATTAAAAAGGAATAGTAAGTGAATTAAAACTTAGTAAATGAAATGTTTAACAAACTGAACAATTCCTCCTGGTGAATAAGTTATACTAATAAAAATAATAACAAGTTATTCACATGCATTTATGTAGACTTACTATTTTAATGTTTTCTTATTTATTTTATATAAGCTATATATTATATAATATTTATTTAATATCATTTATTTCATTCAATGTAGGTTGGACAGTGCATAATCAACATGCATGATTCCTTAATAATATTATAAATAAACAATTAATGGGACATTCTGCAACAATATCATATGTTAGATTTTCTCATATGTGTACTAGCTATTTAATGCACTAACAAAATCAAAATAAAATTTTGGATAACTTTATTTTTTGTAGTATTTTAAAAATACAATTAATCATTTATGGAACAAAGTTTCTTTTAAAAATTTTGCAGCAATTTCTAACCACTAAAGGAAAGGTTTTCATTACTTTTATTAAAAGAGCCTTTTTAAACTCCAGCCTATGGTTTTCTCTCAATAAATCTAAAATAAAAATTTTAAAATATTTTTATAGTTGTTCACATTGAATTTGGAATCTACTATGGTATTTTAATATTTGGTTCTTTTTCCATGTTAATTACAGCTCTACATTAAAATCATATGACATACAGTGCCTTATCATTTAGCATATATTGTTTATACCACTCAGCATTCATTAATAAAATTTGTTCAAAAATATTTATTACAGAACTTCTTGGTGTGGATCCAGGCTCATTGTCAGGCATTGGAATATAAAGAGTCTGCCTGGTAGCAGGACAGGAAAATGGCCATCTTTGCATCAGAATAACTCTATAATAGTATAGACAGCAAATAAAATGCAAGCATATCTTTGAAAGAAATCATCTCTGTGATTTATATATGGAGAAGTCACCTAAATGTGAGAAGAAGAATCAATTCTGTTTGGAAAGATAACTTCACTCAAAAATATAAGAATAAACTTTTAGTCACAGCCCTCGTACTTTATTCTTTGTGTGATCTTTCAAGGGACTTTTAACCTTTTGTGGTGTGGTTTTCTCCATTGTAAAATGTAAAAATATATCAATATTATTCGCACCTCAGGATTATCAGGATTAAATAAAATAATCTGTGTGAAAAATTGCACTATAATGCAATATTTGAAATAACTCACACACGTACATGCAGGCACATTTGTAAAGGAGAAAAATATAGAAGGGGAAGATAATGTCATTGAAATCTAGGTAGTAGAAAAATTATGAGAATGCTAGATGACAAATTTGATAGTATATTAGAATCTGACTGAGCGCTGAATTTATTAGTGTGATTTTCAGTTTATCTTTTTCTTAGAATTTTGAATTTAACATTTTGATTCTTCACCACAGTGAGAATTAATGAGAAAATGAAATCTCAGGGGAACTTCCTCTTTGATTTCCTGCTTCAGATCTTTTCTCTGTGTTTGGGATCTATATTGCATAGTCTTCCTTTGATCTCTGCCTGAAAAGGCCACTGACAACAGATAGAAACTTTGGTATGAAAGTGCTGGATGGAAACACACCAAAGTTAAAAATGAGTGGAATAAAGATATTCTAGATATATCACAACTATGTTAAATCCAATTAATATACTTTTAAAAGACTTCCCAAATGTTAATGTCTCTTTATATATCCATCTTTCTTGTCCCATTATACGTTAGTATTATAGTAATTTGTAATTATTCAAAATGTTGCCCAAAGATTATAGATCAAAAGTAAATATGGAAAACATCTAATAGAAGGTATTAGATACCAATATTTTTAAAAAATAGCCCTCCAATATATGATAGAAAATGAAAACAATGCAGTTAAAAATAGGTCAAAATTAAAAAGACAAAATCCACAGAAGATGGTTCAAATATCCAACTGACATATGAAAAGTGTTTATTTAATTAGGTAAAACTTTATCAAAAAGATATTGAAATATTATCAATACATAGTTTATAAAATTAAACAGTGTAATTATATCCAGTGCCTGTTAAAGTAGGGTACCTGGAAACCCTTACACATTACTGGTGGAAGTGTAATGTTATAGTCTTTAGGAACAATGTCTTGTACTATAATTTATTTTAATTAAATTAAATATGCTTATTATTTGTTCAAGCAAGCAATATTACTTTTGGACTTTTTTCTGTGGAAATAAAGATAATTATATACACTTATTTTTATTTCTTTAGAATAAACACACATACATACACACTCCCCATATATGGTAGTGATGAAAGAAAAATGGGAATGTTTATTCGTAGGAAAATTATTGAAACTTCTCTTGTAAATGATGTATCCATTAGAAAAGAATAGAAGCAAGGGCATGTGATTTTTGAGGATACATCCTACAAGGCCAAATAGCTTCTGACTTATTCACTGGGAACATTCACTCTTGGAGCTTTGAGCCACCATGTTAGAAGTCTGGTTTTCTTAAGCTACCATTCTGCAAAGGCTATGGGTAGACCTTTCATTTGACAACCTCAAATGAGTCCAGCCTTCCTCTTATACCTGCCAAGTTAACTGGCATGTGAGTGAACTCATCTTGGACCTTCTAGACAAAATGATCTACCAGATCAATATCATGAAATGACCCTCACTGTTACCATATAGAACAAATGACTCACTCAGCTAAGCCCTGCCATAGTTCTTTTTTTTTTTTTTTTTTTTTGAGACAGAGTCTCACTCTGTTACTGAGGCTGGAGTGCTGTGACATCATCATAGCTCACTACAACCTCAAATGACCCTCTGGCCTTGGCCTCCAAAAGTGCTAGGATTATAGGAATGAGCCATTCCTTTCAGCCCAGTAAAACATTATTTATAAAAACAGGCAATTTGGGTCAGGTTTGGGCTGCAGGCCATCATTGGGTGACAACTTGTGTTAAGTTAAAATGCCCTATAATCTATGCTCCATAGAACTGCAGAGCATTATTTATAAAATATAAATCTGATAATGTCCCTTCCTTGTTGGACAAGTGTTAGTGATATTTCATATATACTATAAGGAACAAGATAAAGCTTCTTCTCCTTCTACCTATATGTCCAATCTATTGTAATTATGTTCCACTTTGTTGAATTCAAACTTATGTATTTCAGCTATTTCCTGCTTTCCAACTTCTTTTCCTACCATCTTATACACCACACATATTTTTCTTACCTTAGAAACTCTTGGTTATGCCTCAATTATCAGTTTAAATGTCACTGTATTAGAGAAGTTGTTCTTATACAACTAAATCCAAATATAGTCTTCCTAGATGTTCTTTCTCAGAAAACTGCTTCCTGTATAATGCATAGGAAAAAAATATTAGATTATAATTTGCTTGTTTCTCTCTCTTTTGTATTTTCACCATTATAAGATAAGATGAAGAGGGAAGCAATCATGACTAACTGTATTCTTCTGGCATCTCCAGTATCAAATGCGTGCTTGGTAAACATTTACTGAATGCATGAGTGAATGAATGAACTGCACAGAACTAAGAGATGACAAGTTGAGTATCATAATATGCCAGGTACAGATTCTAATTATCAGCCCTTTATCAGATGTGGGCAAAGGACATGAACAAAAACTTTTCAAAAGAAGACAGACTAATGGCCAACGAACATATGAAAAAATACTCAATATCTCTAATCATCAGATAAATGCAAATCAAAACCACAATGAGATATCACTTATCTCCAGTGAGAATGGCCTTTATCAAAAAGTCCCAAAACAATAAATGTGGGTATGGATGTGGAGAGATAGGAACACTCATACACTGCTGGTGGTACTGCAAACTACTACAACCTCTGTGGAAAGTAATATGGAGGTACCTCAGAAAGCTACAAGTAGAACTACCATTTGATCCAGCAATCCCATTACTGAGCATCTACCCAAGGGACAAAAAGACATTCTATAAAAAAGACATCTGCACTTGAATGTTTATAGCAGCACAATTCACAATTGCAGAGATGTGGAAATAATCCAAGTGCCCATCAATACATGAGTGGATTAATAAAATGTGGAATGGAGTACTATTCAGCCATAAAAAACAATGGTGATCTAGCACCTCTTGCATTTTCCTGAATAGAGCTGGAGCCCATTCTACTAAGTGAAGTATCACAAGAATGGGAAAACACGCACCGCATGTACTCACCATCAAACTAGTATTAATTGATCAACACTTACATGCACATATAGTAGTAACATTCATCGGGTGTCAGGGAGGTGGGAAGGGGAAGGAGGCGATGGGTATATTCAGACCTAATGGGTGTGGTGTGCACCATCTGGGGGATGAACATGCTTGAAGCTTTGACTCATGTAGGGCAAAGGCAATATATTTAACCTAAGCATTTGTACCCCCATAATATGCTGAAATAAAAAAATTTAAAATTAAAATATCTTGAATCCTATTGAATGCCTTATTCCTACAAAGGAAAAATTCAGAGGCAGTTTAAACAGCATTGGTCACTCTTTCTCTTTATCTAGGCTCTTTTCCTCAGCTGAATATTTTGCTTTTTCTGTCTCTCAACATTATTCTGACTCATGCTCTTTTTAGCCATTTCTTTCCCTTGGAAATGTTCTTTTGGTTGGCATTTCAGGATTTTAAAACTGTTAAGTGGTCTGAAGTTTACTCTAAGGGTATATTTATTTCTCTAGACTCTTTTGTGAAATGAGATCACCACAGGCATGTAACTGGATTTGCTTTATCACTCAATCAATACTTCTTCCACAGAGAGGTGGCAAGGGAAATCCCAGGGAAAGCGGTGACTGTAAGGGAAAATGAGTTGGAATCAAAATGGAGGCACAAGGGCGTTGAGGAGAATTCTTTCTATAGTAATTTAAAGAAATAAAGATTTATAGGATGAGAATCATTGCACCTACAAAAATCATCTGTTCCCTATTTCTTATCATCCTTTCCTTTTTCCTTTCTTTGTTCACTCTGTGTACATTTCTTAATTCCTCTTACTTCTATCCCTGTTCTTTCTAACCTATTTATTCTCTTACTTTATTTTACCACGGTATTAAAGAGATCATTGACTCTAATGTCCCTTCGTGTCTCAGTTTTTCTTTCCTTTCTCAGTCAACTCCTAAAAGTTAACAGAAGCTAAATTAATCTAAATTAAAAGTTGTTAATTAAAATATATGATACTTGCAAATACATGCATGTTTTACTATAATTTTTACAATAATCCTGATTGCTGTGAAGACATGGTTGTTATTAATTTTATTAATAGTTCTACGTTATGAATAAGAAAACACAGTGAGAAAATAAGTATCTTACTGAAATCAAAAATACTTGAATAAAAAAGAGGTGAAATGTAAATTAGCACTCCTAATTGCACGGTTTTTGCGATTCATTAATATCTTCCATTTGTGGTATTCTTGTGTTTTCTCCTAAAAATTGAAGCCAATAAAAGAAAGAAGAGTAAATGCTAATGATTATGACAGAAAAATGTCTTTGTCTCTCATTAGATCTATTTCATTATGTTACAAATAATTTTAACAGACAAAAGTATAGGCGTATTTTCTTCAAAAACACATAGCCCTGCTCTCATTATTTTTTGTTGCTTTTGTTGTTCAAAATGTTGACAGTAGCCTCCTACACTGAACTTTGAACAGTAGATGTGTGTAGATGTACCATGTTAGATGAAATTCTTTGAAAATAAAAACCAAGCAAAGAAGAAATACAACGGAATTACAAAATTAAAACTGGAAGATCTATTTTCTCTTTAATATTAAGAGCGAGTCTGGAATTTTGACTACTTTGTGTTTACATATTTTTATATGTGTTTCGAAAGGTGAAATTATGTGATTCTGTAGAGTTTTTGATTCATCCAATTCATTTATAATTTATATCAATAATTTTGTGATACCAAAATAATACTCCATTGTGCAATGATTTCATCACTTTTTCATTATTCGGTATTTTAAGGATAGCCAATCATGCCTTCTTCTGTGAACTGATTTTGTAACCTGTAATGGAAGTTGAAATGGTTATGTGTTTGAATCAAAGACTATCGTGATGATTAATTTTATGTATCAGTTTGATTGGGTTAAGGGGTGTCCCGATAGTTGGTTAAACATTATTTCTGGATGTGTCCGTAGGATGCTTCTGAAAGTAACATTTAAGTCAGACTGAGTAAAGCAGATCTGCCCTCACCAATGTAAGCATCATCCAATCTATTAAGGGCCTGCATAGGAAAAGCAAAAAGGAGGAAAAGTGAATTGTCTCTCCTCAAGCTGAGACATCCATTTTCTTTTGCTCTTGGATATAGATGTTCCTTGTTCTAGAACCTTTGAACTCAGACTGAATTGAATGACATCACTGGCTTTCCTGGTTCCCTAGCTTGCTGGTGGCATCATCATGGGACTTAGCCTCCATAATCACGTGCACCAAGAGCCAATCCTCATTGTAACTCTATGATAAAAATATATTTGTATAGGGGTGTGAGAGTTTCTGTGTGTGTATATATATTCTGCTTCTCTAGAAAGCCTTAATTAACACAACTATTTATAAACTCAAGTTAAAGCAAGCCCTAAGGTCATTACTATCAAATATTACAATAATTACAAATGGTAGGCATGCAAGTCTGCTATTAATTTAACTGGTTTAGTATTTAGCAGCTGAACAAGTAATTACTACAAAATTTTACACTAAATATTCATTTATTAGTTACTTATATTTGAAGAGCCTTTAAAAATTTATTTATAAGTATATACTCTTTTTCTTTTTTCCTTTGAGACAGAGTCTCACTTTGACACCTGGGCTAGAGTACCATGGCATCAGCCTAACTCACAGCAACCTCAAACTTCTGGGATCAAGGGATCCTCCTGCCTCAGCCTCCCGAGCAGCTAGGACTACAGGTATGTGCCACCATGCCTGACTAATTTTTTCTATTTTTAGTAGAGTTGGTCTCCCTCATGGCCAGACTGGTCTCAAACTCCTGACCTCAAGCAATCCTCCCACCTTGGCCTCCCAGATTGCTAGGATTATAGGTGTGAGCCACTACACCTAGCCACTGTAAGTTTATACTCTTAATTTTTAAGTTATTAGTGTATAAAAACTTACTTTTGCATTAAATATAATCTAAAAGTATATACACGCACACACATTTGAACATGGCATTTTACATTTCTTTGTTTTTTAAGTATTTGCATAAAAGTATTATTTTCCTTTCAAAATATTCAGCAATTTCTATTTTTAGTTTGTAGCATGCCAAAAAAATGTTCCCTATATTATATATCTGTATTATAACATGTAAAATTTTAGTATTAACAATTTATTCAATCTCCTGTAAACTCCCTTTTGGAGAAGAATCAGGGGTGTATGTTTGTATGGGTGTGCAGTGTGTGTGTGTATGTGTGTATGCAACTTGCTTAAATGTTTTGTTCCTATTCTTCCCAGAAAGAACCAAATGAAGTCATGAGAAGAAACATTTATTCTACTTTTAAAAGATATGCACCTACATAAATTCCTGAATATGACATTTAATGACGAAAGCTTTACTATCCCAAGAAAGTCTAAGCATTTTTGAATTAGGTTTAGAGTAGATGTTATCAGTAGTATAAGTACATACTACCAGTAGTAATATTTGATATTTACTACTCAAATAAATTTTTCTAGAGTCTTCTTCCATATGAGAAAAAATTATCTTTAAGTCTTTCCAAGCACAATGGTGATATTTTGGAGTACAATTTCCCCCTCAGTAGAATGCAAGTCTTGCCACTCTCTTTCTAATGTTTATTAATATTTTCCTTTTAGCACTATTTCAGGAAATAAATGTAATTGTAAGGTTGGTAATTGTTTCTTGGTATATTTGTCTCTTCCTTTTTCTTTTTCTTTTTTTTTTCCATTTCTTGGCTCTCTCTATTTTTCTCTAAATTTCTAAATTTTATTCAGATTATAAACTTCTGGATCGAGAAAGTTCACTGAACCCCAAACAAAATAAACATAAAGTCTAAAAACATACAAAAGCAATCATTATATTATTTACAAATATATAAGTACACACACATACATATATATAAATATATACATATGGTAAAAATAATGAATAGCAAAGGCAAGATTAACCAAAATTCAGGACAGTGCTTACCCCAGGGGAGAAAGATGGGAAACTCAAATGCTTTAACTATATTAGCAAATTGCTCTTCTCAAGTGACCTAAGGGACAAATAAGTATTTATTTTTATTATTATTCTCCAAATTGTGTACAAAATATTTTTGCATGTATGATAGATATCACAATAAATAGAAAATAAAGGGAGTTTGTCCATCCTTCTGTGTTACTTATAATAACACAAGCCAGAAACCTGGGAGTCACCCATGAGGACTCTAATTATCACTTTCTACTTCTGCCTACCTCCATTGTTACACCGTGGCCCAAACTACCTTGACTCTCCTGAAATGCTAAAATCCCTTCCCCTCCCTTAAATCCCTGCTCTGATCCAATCTCCTCACAGCAGCCAAAGAAAACACTTTAAAATGTGATTAACCTTGTCTCTCTTCAACTTAAGGGTTTCAACACCCACCTTGCTCTCAGGAGCAACTGAAAGACAAGTAAAGTGCCCAAGGCCACACATCCAAGGAAATGCCCGAGGCGGGATTCAAAATCTGCTGGTCTTAACTTGAGAGTCCACATGTCTTACCATCCACAATCCCACTTCGGGGGCTACTGGGAAAGACTTAGTACTACCCAGTGTAGGTTAATCTCTGGATAAGAACAGATTTATTTGTTCTCCAATCACCACCTCAGCTCCTATATCTGCTCAACTCTTAATAATACTTGACTCTGAGCTCAAACCACACTTTCCAAGAAATATCTTCCTAACCCCCATGCCTTATTACAGCAAGTCCCCCATGTTTGTCCTGCCAGGACTTCGAACATTTCTAATAACATCCCTCCTCCACCAGGCTGTCACCTCCACAAGGCCAGGGGCCTGTTTTGCCCACCTTTATAGGGCACATTGCACACTCTTGCTCACTCTGGTTTCTCTCCATGGCCATTCCTCAGCAAAAGTGATAGTCACCAACCAGACTTCTCATCTTACATTCCAATAGCAAGCAATCTGGTCTGCTGACCCTACCTGCAAGGCTGTTTGTGAGCCAGGTGGTGTAGAAGACAGAGACTAATCAAACCAAAATGACCTGCTCCATAGAAGGGTACCTGGTGCCTGGATGGGAATGAAAGAGACATGTGATACTCAAGACCTCAATCCCTAGAATCAGTAAATGGGTTATAAATGAGCCCCTTCTGTACCTGTTTTTATAATCATGTCCATTTCTCTCACTGAGGGCTTGCATAGGGAGTACCTGGATGTCCACCTCTGGTACCCTGAGGCCCCTTTAGTGACATAGACCAAAGCAGCCAAGCAGGACAGAGTCACACACAGTAGGAGTGGGAGGGCAGGGTCAGGCATAACCAATGCTGTGGGGCTTCCTCAGAGACCCAGGATAAGCTTGAGCCTGCAGAATCTGTGTCTATCTTAATGAATGTTGATCATAATCTATGTACAAGGAAGCACTTTAATTATTATTCACTTCTTTGTGATAATTAACCTGTACATTGTGTGAATGATTGCTTCTACATTTAAATAATTCCATTAGAAGTAATATCATATGTAAGTATAACATTGAACTATGAACTTTTTTATATCATTGTTTTAACTGCCTGAATAAAACAATTAGTACTTTTTTTATTTTTATTTACCAAAGCAAATTGCAAAATTTTTCTTGTGCTATTCAAATAGATTTTCTCCACTTCATTAGGTTCATGTCAACGAGACAGGAACCTGGCAGTGCTGTACAAAATGATTGTGTACAATCTCATGAAAACAGCAAAGATTAGACAAGCAATAACCCTCTCTTTTATTTGGAGGCATTGTGTTTAAAAATAGTTCATTACAATTTCAATCATTCCTTTACCAGAGTAAACTTTTAATATTATGGTATTTTGTTAAATTCCATCATTTTAATAAATTAACTACCTTAGGAATACTTCTATATGCAGCTTCACTTGGACTGGAATGTGGATGATACATGATGCATAAGCCATTCCTCTGGCCTACAGAGAGAGATTGTGAGTGGATAAAAACATGTATAATGCATAAGGATATTCAATGTATATAAAAAAAGGATAAGTTATGTTCTAAATGGATAGAACAGTATGTGTTACAGCAATTAAAAGGAAGGACAAATCAATCTCTGATTCATTGACCTGAGAAGATTCCAACAGTTTAGAATGAGAATGAAGACATCATGGTGAGGGGCATGAAAGGACAAGGGCAAAGACAAAGCACAAGCTAAGGGAAAATACAGAGTATACAGGGAAATCTTTGCAGTGACTCAGTAACCAAGCTAAGGAGTTTGGATTTACCTCATGAGACAATCATTTTCAAGATAGGACCAATCATTAAAAAGAGTTTCATATTCACATCTGTCAGGTAAATGGGGTTGCCCGTTTTATGTGTAAACATGGCTAGACTGCAGTGCCCAGGTGCTCCTGTGTGGGCATACCTCATTTCACTGTGTTTCACTTTATTGCACTTCTCACATATTGCTTTTTCCACAAACTGAAGGTTTGTGGCAATCCTGCATCAAGCAAGTTTATCGGTGCCATTTCCCCAACAGTACGTGTTCATTTCATGTGCCTGTGTCACATTTTGGTAAATCTTGCAATATTTCAATATTTTCATTATTTTTATGTCTCTTATGGTGACCTGCAATCAGTGATCTTTGATATTACTATTGTAATTGTTTTGCACCACCACGGACCACACCCATATAAAATGGCAACATAATCAACAAATGTGTGTGTTCTGACTGCTTCACTGATTGGCCGTTCCCCTACCTCTCTCCCTCTCTATTTTATGAGACACAACAATATTGAAATTAGGCCCGTATGAATAAGACCAATGCCACGGTTATAGAGGCGTCTGTGGTAAGGAATGATGCTGTGTAAAAACAACGACAAAGCTTAATAGGAGAGTCACACCCTTAGAGTTCTGGCATAAGGACCTGACATCTCCAATAGATAATTATACACATTTGAAAAGCTTGCTGCTACTGGGTTCTCCTAGAAACTTTCCATCAGTTTACCATACAGCCAGGACTGTCCTCTAAGACTTTGTTCAGGTGAGCCCATAAGACATCCATTGTAGAACAGAAGTGATAAATTTACAACCTGGCTCAAGAGGGTCCAGATATCACACATAAGGTGGACAAACAGGCAATCAAATTCCCATGTCATCCTCCACTGTTGCACTGATGTCCATTTGGAAGATGATACCTGTGGCCACATTGGGACTTCCTTTGCCTAGCTGATAGAGGATGAAAAAGGCCAAAGTTTGGGCAAGGATGGATTAACTCAGTAGTATACACATGTCATGGTCTGCTTCTGCTCTATTGTCCCAAGCAGGCTGAAAGACAGTGGTGAGGGGTATACTCCTAGAAGGCAGAATCTGGGCTGTGTAACTGGGCATCTGCTTTGTGTGGAAACAGAATTGACCTGGGGTAAGGATATGTATGATCATAAGGGTGATCTGAGGAAGAAACATGTAGATGGACCTACAAAGCATAAAGTAAAGCGTGCAAATATGTACATCACAAAATAATGTCCATCAGGGAGCATCTAATGCAGAAAAGACACTAAGTCACCAAGTGCCCAAGAAATCTCAGCTATTAAATGCTAGCCAGTTTTTGTTCTTGGGTATCCCACTACTTGTGCCATGAAATCATGAAAGGAATAAGCATAGATAGAATCTACACATAGGTCCAGTAGCGTGGGCTCTCTCTCACACTAATGTGGTCTAACTCTTGCTGCTGCTGAGTACCTGATCTACCAGTAACAGAGACTGGTGTTCAACCCATAATGAGGTGCAAGTAGAGCAACAGGCATTTGGTGGCAATTTGATTACAATGAACTCCTTAGAATCTGGAAAGAATAATAATTTGTCCTGAATGGGACTGCCACATACCCCAGAAATGGCTTTTTTTTTCCTTTTGTACTGTGGTTCAGCCAGTCCCACTATTTAAATACTTATACCTGATCTACCAAAATAGGACTTCTTATAACACGTTCTGAAATCGAGAACCCTTTCTAGCAAAAGTACTGCTTGACGTGCAAATGACCACACAGTACAGCTACAAACTACAGTGTCCTGAAACTGCTTTTCTGATAAATCAAGGAAAAGCCTCTTAATAAAACAGCTGAGGTGCCAGCTTGAACAAGAAACTCTAAGGATCTGAGTTTCTCTCATTCAGAATGTGATGCAATATTTAAACCAATGGCCGTAATAGAGTGTTTTGTTTCCCATAGGGGAGAAAGATACTTTCCTGGAAATGAAGGAGAGGAAGTAGCAGAGTTCTCACTCACCATCACGCCTAGAGACCACTTGAGGCATTTATGCTTCCTGTCCTTTCAGCGTTATGCTCCCTAAGTCTAAAGTGGGTCACTTCTGCAAGGAGATACAGTAAGAGTATTTCTAGACTTAAAGCTGTAACTGCTGCCTGGAGATTTGGGCTGTTTGTGCCAATAGACTAGCAGGTGTGCAAGGAAAGTACCACACTGACAAAGGTAATTAACTGTGACTCTCATGAAGGCTGCTGCTGCATAATGGGGGCAAGGCAAAATGTGATTATCGGTCAGGAGATCCTCTGGGTGTTTTGGTACTTCTCTGTCTAGGTTTAACTGCAAACAGGCCAGTAAAGCAATACAACCTGAAAAGTGTATGGTAAGCTTGACTCAGAATCCTCAAGGGTAAGAGTCTTCTATCCCAGGAAACCACATCAACCAACCAACAGAAGCACTAGTTGAAAAGATTCTTGCATGGGTGGCAGAAGAGGTAGATAATGAGTATCAAATATAGCCTTCAACCAATTGCAGCAGTGTGTGCTGTCATTGACTGAACTACCTCCTATAATTACCTCAGAAATTATGGCCAACCAACAACTTAGAGAAGCCATGTCTAATGGCAACAAACTAAATGTGAGAAGCTAGGATATCTGAGCAGTATCCCAGCTGCCTTGAGAGTTTGCTTGCTTTATTTTTATTTTTTAGAGACAGGGTCTCGCTCTGTCACCTCCTGGGCTCAAGTGATCCTCCCGCCTCAGTCTCCCAGGAATCTAGGATTACAGGCAGGTGCCACCGTGCCTGTTTGTTTGTTTGTCTGTTTGTTTTGTTTGTTTTTTTGTTTTTGTTTTTGTTTGGGTTTTTATGTTTTGTTTTGTTTTGTTTTGTTTTGTTTTTGTAGTGATAAGGTCTCCTTACGTCACTATTGCCCAGGCTGGTCTCGAACTTCTGGATTCAAGTGATCCTGTCACCTTGGCTCCCAAAGCACTGGATTTATAGGGTGAGTCATCATGCCTGGACAAGAGTTTGCTTTTAATGAGGCATAGATGCTTCCTCTTTCAAAGATTCACTGTTGTCCAAACAGCAGTCGCCAAGTGCCCGATTAGTTATGGTCCACTATAGGGTCCCCCCAGAGTCAATGGCTAACACAGGCATACTTAAAAACTTCTCCTGGCCTCAAGCCGAGACTAATCAGCAGGACAGGTTATGCTGCACAGCTTCTCCTGGAGTCAAACTGAAGTTGGACCAAGTTGTTTTCTCATCCCATGCTCTGTTTTGTTTACCTCATTCCCTTTCTCCTGAGATAAATAGAGGATCCTTAACAAACCACGTGCGTCTAAATCCCAGTCTCAGGCTCTACTTCCAGGGAAGTCAACCTAAGAATTTGTGACCATGAGTTATTCAACTAGAAACACAGGTATTCAAATTTATCTGTTGTAATCCATTAAAGGTATATGTTCCTGCCATTGTACTATGGATGTAAGGTCATACAAACTCTGTCCCTCTGTAATTCTTAATATCCTGCTTTCAATCAGCTCTGTAGTTTAATGACACAATAATGTCTTTTATATATTTTGTTGTCCAATTTTGAAAGGCTGAAAGGAGAGAGACTATTTGCTGGGCCCTGCTATATATTGTATATTCTGGCACTTCTCTTGGTGTATCTCTTACCATTGGTTAAGACATTCATAGAACCAAGGAATCTTGTATACTGATCTTTTGTCATCCCTATAGGCTATGGTTCAGGATCCCAGGACGTTGGACTTCTTACCATACCTACACTGAGCTCATGTCTAGGGCTGGTGTTGGCTTTGTCCTGAGCTCTGCTGTGCTGAGGAAAGATCATGCTACTGGCATGGGCCATCCCTAGGCCTGAGAGAAGATGATGTAGTTGTTGTTTACAAAGCTACGGACAGTACTTGAATGTGTAGGTGGGGATGTCCACAAAGATGAGTGCCAGGAACCTTGCTGTGTGGTGCAGAGATAGGGTTCTAAGGGTCAGCATGCTGGATCTTCTCATATCATCATATTCCAGGACAGAATTCTTACAAGTGAGGATTCAAAACTCATACCTGACCCTTCACATGACTATAAAGATATGTTTTCAAACTAGGACAATAGAACATTACTTATTTGTTTTTAGTTTGTATATACATTTTAATTATTTAATCAAATGTATGTGGATCTTAATTTATATTCTTACTCCAGACCATGCAAATGTTGGGCTGAATTAAGTGTTTCATTCATTAGTTTTGATCTTAATTTCTATAGTTGAATGTAGGTAACATCTTTGCACAAGGTATAATAAGGTATGTCCAAATATTCCCCATGCACTACATTTTTCCCTTTTTATATTCTTCATCTGAACATTTTTTAAAACAACATACATGCCTAAATTTTGAAATGCACATTAACTCATATTTTCTACAACATACTTCATTTTGTTCTTTACTCTCCCTGCTACTAATCTCTTTATGTCTATTTGTATTATTTCTACGTTTTTGATATAGTTTGTAACACCTCTCTATTTTGTATCATATGAGAACCTTATTAATATTCCATTTACTTGCTCTTCTAAATTCTTAATTAAAATGCTAAATAGGATATTAAATCGGATGGAGGCAAAGAATGACCTCTGTGACAGACCATAAGACAAGCTCCTCAATATAATGTATTGCTGTTTATTATGTTTCTTGATATATTACTTCAGATAGTCTTCTGTAGCTGTGAAATCAATTTTACATATTCTTAAAATAGAGTTTTGTTTGAAAACACTACTTATGGACTCCAGGTCTCTATTACAAACTATAATAAGTAGAAGTTTACATCTAAAAAATAATTAATTGAAATCGTGGTTGATGAATACTTATCTTAATCAGGTTACAATTTAAGATATGTTTTGTTTTTGTAAATGCACCCTGAGTCATAATTAATACTGAAAACATAGAGTTGTGATTTAGTATATTATGAAAGCGAGATTATAGTAGAAAAATATGAATGGCTTTTAGGATTTGGCTAAATACATATCTACAATGTTCATTGAATCTTTCTAAGCTTATTTTACCAGGGCGCAGAACTTTCAACTTGGCTACCAGAGATTGAGTTACATTTTAAAGATACCTGAGTAAAACTCATTCACTAAGTCAGAAGATATTTAGAAGACTATCTTGAAATATAATGTGAAAGTTTTTCTTCTAAAACATTGAAAACATAAGAATGGTTTTATATATCAATATAAGAATTGACTTGAACTACTCACTCCACTGAATAAATATGTTTTGAAGTCATGTTATTGTTAT
Source organism: Lemur catta (assembly GCF_020740605.2). Lineage (NCBI taxonomy): Eukaryota > Metazoa > Chordata > Mammalia > Primates > Lemuridae > Lemur > Lemur catta. The sequence continues at coordinate 16,106,675 of NC_059139.1, read as the reverse complement.
CCTGCTTGTTAAGAAGTTAAAGTATTCTGGTTTTCTTTTCATTTCTTTCTTTCTATTCTTTTTTTTAACTAACACTATACCACAGGAGTAACAATTAGGGATGCCATATTTTCTGGTTGTTATAATTTTTCTTTAAATATAATCTGAGGCCATGGAGTACTTACCACACATTTTGTATTAGTTCTAATGTTTATTGATTTTTTAATATTCTTAAAATATACCTGTTAAAAGACCTAACATGTATAAAATCAGTTTAAATGGACTGAGATGAGAAGAAAAATGTTGTAAGATACCTCTAAGAATCAACAGCTGGAAACATTTATTTGAAAATGTTTAATTAAACATTTGCAAATTATAATCATGTAATCAAAATGAATGCAATTAAATCAAATTTTAAGTGAACTATAGAACTTATGGAATTTGAGTAATAATAATAAATTACCAGATAAATATTCAAGGCCACAAGTATTGGAGACTATGAATATATATCATTCCAAAAACTTATCCCTAATATTGTGGAATGCCATTAACATATTGCTCATTTTCAAAATGCTTTTTATTCAACATATATTTATTTAAATTCTATGATACATTTTAAATGAATAATGGGCAAATTATTGAATAATAAAAACACAATTATGGCCCTTATAAAGAAAGAGACTTGTAAAATAATTACTGTAATAAGAATTTCAGAGAATGAGAAGTGTGAGAAATATTGGAAATACAGGCAGCATAATGGGTTAGGAAGTGATTGAGGGACTGAATGAAGGAGGTTACTCATTTAAGGGAATTAGAGAAACAGATTCTTCATCATGATTTTCACCAAACCCTTGAAATTTAATGAGTTGCAAATGTATGTTTTAAAATGGATGGATCCACTAGTTATGAGAAATCTCAAATTGGGTCCTGAAAACAGAGGAAGAGCCTCCAGAGTGCTGCCGTGATTCATGCTGAAAATAATTCAGCATTTGGCAGAGATAAAAGCAACTAATTTGAAGATATTACAAACCAAACTTTTGAAAGGTTATTTTAAACAATGAAAAGTAGGTATTAGGCCAGGCGTGGTGGCTCACGCCTGTAATCCTAGCACTCTGGGAGGCCGAGGCGGGTGGATTGCTCGAGGTCAGGAGTTCGAGACCAGCCTGAGCAAGAGCGAGACCCCGTCTCTGCTAAAAATAGAAAGAAATTAGCTGGCCAACTAAAATATATATGGAAAAAATTAGCCAGGCATGGTGGCGCATGCCTGTAGTCCCAGCTACTCGAGAGGCTGGGGCAGTAGGATCGCTTAAGCCCAGGAGTTTGAGGTTGCTGTGAGCTAGGCTGACGCCACGGCACTCACTCTAGCCAGGGGAACAAAGTGACACTTTGTCGCAAAAAAAAAAAAAAAAAGGAAAAGTAAGTATTAGAATAATGACTATAAAGATGATTAGACCTACGCTGAAGTGTAGGTTAGGATATTACGTTCCCTACATCTATCATTTTGTGCAAGATAATATATTTATAATGTTTCTTTCTCTGCATTTAATTACTAGGAATATAAATAACATTTTCAATCTCATCTTAATACCATTGTCATTGTCTTAATTCAATGGAGTATATATAAATATATACATGTGTGAAACCATATTGCAATAGATTTTGCCACAACAAAGCAGAAATTCAGTATCAATGTAAAATATATTCTAAAATGATCCCTCAGCCTCCTCTGGTTAAATTCTTTTAAATTTCTCTATCTTCTACCACAAAAGAAAGAAGTTGTATAGTAATAATTTGCAATTTTGAGTGATGAAGTATAGCCTTATGAAGAGTTTGGTATCTATATTTCAAATTTATTATGTCCAAAGACTTCACCAACAACATTCTTAAATCAGGTGCATAATTAAAATCACAGACATTATATACACAGCTTCAGAGTCTTCCAGTTACTTCTTCAAATAGTAGAGTCAGCGGTGGAGTTATATATTTGTGCTGTGGAAAATTATTATATTAATGGTAGTCATATATTTATCAACTTATGTCTAAATGGAAGAATGACAGGCTATTAAACATATTAAAATATAGTGGAAGAAACTATAGAGCTTGACCATTCTCTTCTAAAACAATTATTTACTTCCTCTCTTTACTATGTGAGTATAGCACCCACAGACGCTATCTGGCACCTAAATATCAATTTAACCTTCAGGCTTCACAGATTTTATTCACATTAAACTGCATCTTCTAAATTCAGAATGTCACAGGGTCTAAACACATACTCTTCTTTAGTGATAATCACCCAGCTGTTAGAAAACAATAATATTACAGTGTTTATATTCTGGACATCTAGGGCATAAATAAATCTTATTTCTTAGATGAGTCATTTAAAAAATGAGCATGTTCATTGAATACTGGTTTTGAGCCTCGAAGAAGGAAAAAAAGTAATTGGAATGGAATCAGGGTATGGAAAGATCAAAATGAAAGTTCATACTAAATGATGCCTTTTTTCATTCAAGTAAATGTCAGATACCAGTTTCAGAACACTGTCCTGATTTTTAAGAAGTGAGCCATGATATAGTAGGCAATATGATGAATATAAAGATTATAAAACTTTGGGAATTAATAAAATTCCTCGTTGCAGAAAAGAGGGTGATTACTTTTAGCACACGGGACATAGGGGTCATTTTCAGAAGCTGTCTTTGGAAATGTAGCCCTTTAAGTGGCATTTCACTCTATAATATTAAGAAGCCGTTTTTATAGAGCAGTTTTCTTTAGCTGAAGTCAAGTGGAATGTAGAAATAGTTCTACAAAAAAAAATTCACAAAAGAAATATTTCTCGATCTCTTTGCTTTTGTTACAGCCACCCAAAGAGTTTTATTGATCTTAACCCTAGTACCAAGCTGATGGTCCCTAATCAGAAATGTATAACTCAAACAACAGAACAACAAAAAAATGTTATGGAAGTTACACTTCATTGCCAGCATACATGCCAGGTATCCTGGAGATAATATGTATTGTAAGCCATCAGTGTCATATGGTAAGTTATACAGGTACCAGCTATACAGACAGCTGCCTTGACATGTTTGGATTTAATTCCTGATGTGTCCAGAAGTAACATGTTACATCACTTATAATCTTCATGGAATCACTGATATTTTAGATCATGTTAGTCTAATAAAAGTGAAGTTTTATGGCTCATTTTAATTAGGATGGATAATCAATATTGTCTTTATTACTTTAAGCAAATAGCAGCAAAACAAAGCAAACTTGAAGGATGGAGTGTACTTTATGATCAAGGATTATCCCAGAAAACACAAAAAGGTCTATAAGTGAAATTCTCAGAGTAATGATTTTCACTAGAAAACACCATGCCTCTGTGGCAAATACAATTTTTAAAAAATCCTTAAAATCATTGCTTTATGCTTCCGTTTAATAAAATATGAAATTTAATATAATTTTAAAATAGGATATGATAATTTTATATTTACTACAGTTAAAGAACACTGGCCTACCTAGACAGTTGCTAATACCGTCAACTGGACATTCATGAATGTTAATATTAGAATCTCAACTCCAAACAGTTCCAAACAGTTCATTAACTCACTTCAAAACTGGAGGAAGGGCAATTTAAAAATTGGTTAAATCAGAGGTATAAAACAATGGAGTCCACAGGATTTTTTCATCCTCTACTCTGCCTTACTGAACATGAAAAGGGTGTGGAAAATTGGGAGCCCTCTATAGAAGAAAGAAAACACTTGCTAAACAGGTAATCAAGCATGTTTTTCATACCAACAATACTGCAAACAGCTAGCTTAATAAGAAACACTTTGTGAATCAATAAACTGATTCCTGCAAAACCAATGGATGGGAAACAGGGAATTATTCAAAATGAGGAGATTATATGTATTCCCCACCAAAGAGATTCCCTAGCATTGATTTTTTTAAAGCTAGTTGGCCCTGGAAAGTAGGGCAAGATTTGAAGATATTTTTAATAATATCCTGTCTGTCATGAATTTGAAATCAACTGTGCTGAAATATATTTGAGTGATTTGAACAATGCTGACATGCCTCCTACTTTTGACTTTAAGTCATGACTATTATTTTTTAACCTTTGATTTTAAGCCTTTAAGAGAAGCACTTTGCATTTACATAGCATATTCAATTTAGGAAACAAAAGGCAGTCCATAAATTGATTTACTAACTATAGGCTGTGCTCTACACTTAACTATTCACCATTATGTTCCTCTTTGGAGTCTTAGGACAAAAAAAATGTAATTTCTCCCAGTACTAAAATTAATTCAGTCATGTCTGTTGGGCTATTTGGAAGCTATTCAATTGCATAAATTAAACTCAATAACAGCTTAGACTTGCCCCCAAACATTTTAACCATAGAAACACAGCAAAAGTCTCTTGCTTACATCTGACTAGAGAGAGAATAGACGAGGAGGGGAGAGAAGACAGGAAGGGAGAAAAGAAAAGGAGAGCACGAAAAAAAGCAACTAGTGCCTTAAATGGGAAAAAGTGAAGAGGAAATATTTTAATTTATAAACATCAAAATTCAGTTCAAATACACTGTTGTTTCTTAGATTAAAATAAAATCCAATAGTTATGAATCAATCAAAAACAAAATCAAATATTGCCTCTTAGATTTAATCACACAGATATTATTTTAAGGAGAGGCAAGGTTGATGTAGTGAAAAGACTTAGACATTCTTAATAGGCAAAATTTGGTTTAAATGTGCCGCTTGCTATGTAAAAATTATTAAAAATCCTTTTTCTGTTTGGTCAACAAATGCAAATTTCACTTATTTATCTGAAGATTTACAATAATAAAATGCATCTTTTTTAAGTCACCTAGAAATAAATTACATATGAATACGTATGTGTGTATATATTTACATGTATATACAGACACATATATACAAACATACATGTAGGTATTCATTCATGAGACTAAATTTGAGTGTGCTTCATGAATGGACAGAAATTTTTACATACACAAACAAAAATTTTATTCAATAATAAGTTATTTTGAAATTGAAATTGGTTGTGATTTATATTAATCAGTGCCTTAATATTGGCAGTCTGTTTCCATTCATCAATCATACCTAATAATTTTACAGTTATTAAAACATAAAAAATGAATTCAATGTTATCCAAAATTTGCTCCATATATACAGAAAAAAAAAATCAGTACTCAAAGATGGCAAACTGTAAAACAAGTAATTTAATATAAATAATTTTTAAGAGTTCTACTTTACGTAAACATAAAAACATCAATTCTTTTTAACCTACTTACTTTCTAACGTCGTCAAGGATACATTTAGGAAAATCTAAGTAGCATAATATACATTTATAGAATATTCATTTATGTTATTATACTATATATTTGAAAATAATAAGGTCAAAAGCATGCTAAATGTTTGCCACACACATAAGAATTTATAAATAATATTTTTGATTTAGATAGCATTAGATTAATTGAATACTAAATATAAATATATGATTATTTGGAAAGTTTCTTTTTTATCATAGCTAAAATCCAAAGAACTTACTCCATAATAATTGTAACTTATTGAGGCATTATATGATACAGGCACAAATTCTATATTGGTGACCTTCAATAATTTTGATTTGTAATTCAGATAATTTAAGTGGAAAACAAACATTGACTCAATATTCTTCCACTATGATAGTGAACATAATGGTCAACCTGAGCTATGAAATAGCTTCTTGTTGCCTGGTTGGTAAGCTATTGTATGCAAAAATTCATCTCTCAATTCCATGCTTAGGTACTTGGCTTAAACTTACAGCTTATAAGTATGCCACAAAGATGCATAAGATCTGAATTTATTTTTATACCGTAGGCCAATCTGGAGCTCCTGAATCCTGTAGATTATGATTCTCATGTTGAATTGTATAGGTCGGAAAAGCCAACACTGCTCTAGACCACTTGAATGATGTGGGTAGGTACTCATTTTAACTTCAGAAGACCCAAAATAACTTCTAGTTTTACCTATATATAGCACCCCCTTGCCCCGAATTATTATAGAAACAAACTTGTATAGCCTATGTAATAAATACATAGTATTGATCCCAATGATACCAATTTCCTGTCTTGGGAGAACGTTTTGAGTGCTATGCGCTTTAAACCAAAATAGGACCTCCCTTTACTAGAATTGCAGAACAGCATATATCTGCTGTTTGTTGTACTCGTTCTTCCTCTCTCTCTCTCTCTCTCTCTTTCTCTCACATATACATGTAGCACCGTATTTGTTGAAAACTTCTACTTGCTTAACATGAATACCATAGTTTGAAGTTGGTAGACTCTGCAAAGCTAACCTGAGATCACCATAAGGGGCTCTGTTTTTCCTGTTTTAGAAATCTATTCTCCAAATATCATGTGGTTCATAGACAGCCATAAGTCTATTTGATAATCACTGCATAATAGGTATTGTATTGGCTTCTATTGTCTCTAATATAATTTGAGTCAACAATAATTCTTAATCACTCTGTTAATGATCTCTGCATTCTGATCAGTCCTGAAATACGGTATTTTTTGCAAAGCCAATTCTGTATTCATACTGATAATTTAACTTTTTTTCTGACATTATATCGTATGGCTTCCATTTCATGCTGAATAGAGAACAGCCTGAAATTTCCAAAGGTAATTGTAAAATTTGTCCAAATAAATACTTTTGATATCCAAAATCCAAAATCCAAAATGTGAACCATAGAAAACTCTGGAATAGATTTGGATTCTTGACCAAAGCATTCATGTATATTAATGAGCCCTCATATCTGAGTAATTTACTTTAATTCTGAAGACTTGAATTCAAATCGTATTCACCAGCATAGAGTCATATTCTAATTTCATTTAGCTACTGGTTTCCTAGGCATGTGACTCCAAATCTTAAAGCCAGAGAAAGCTGAGAAGACTGGTTTGGCCTAATGCCACACTTAAATGACAGAGTAATAAACTCACTTTGTTTACATAGATAGAATGCCCTTGAAAAACATTATCAGACTTCATATAATTAATCAGTATGGCATATGTTTAGGGAAAATTAGTTCTCATGAGATTCAGTCAGTCATTCATTCAGTATATACATAATTAGTAACATATGGGCAGGTATTCTACTAAATAATACAATAGTGAGATATGAGATAATTATTATAGTATTTATTTCCTGATTTATAGAATAATACCTCAACCCAGTTCACAAAACTGACATGTATCCAGAAGTATAACACAGATTTTTCAAATCACAGCCAGTAGCACACCTATATCCTATTTTGGAAACACTATGTCTTCAATTAAGACTGAGCAAATATTACTATAATGTCAACAATTTTCTCAATGCACAAAAAATAGGGAAATACGATGTGACAATATTTGACTTTTAAAATGAATACCGTGTCTATGTTTAACATACAGAACTCTGATAGGCTGATTTCATCTTTCGTCAATTTCTTTACCCATAGATGGTACAACTGTGGGTTGAGAAAGCAAGTCATCTAATCTCCATTTTTTAAATAAAATATCTATTCTTAATATGAAAACATAACTAAAATTCTAAAATAATGGGTTTACATAAATATTCTCAAAAAATTTTAAAATATTATGAAACTTCTTAGAAAGCTATATTTATTGTTGTGTTTCTTTACAGGCACATGGAACACTTTGGGATTTCAAAATAATGACTTATTTAATAATAATGAGGATACAGAAATAAGTGTAATTATAATTTAAAACAGCTAGTAAGACCACAGTAAGGACTCTGAAAGCAAATTGAGTTAATCTCTGGAAATTACATATCTCCTCCTATCTATGTCTCTATTCAGCTGCTACCACACAATATTCTAGCAAACACAAGAATATGCATAATAATACACAATACACAATACCACACACACTTCATAAGTCACATGAGCAATTATACCATCATTTCATATAGCTTTTAGAAAACTCTATGATTATGAGAGAATTAAGTGTGAAAACAAAAAATAATGTTTTAGTAGTATTATAAATACATTTGACTTTGAGTCTCTGAAAGAATTCTGCCTCTCATTTTGAGAACTGACAGTTTATAGAATGATTTCAATTCTCAGAACTTTTTAATTTATTTTACTTCCTAGAAAATTGTTCCCTTTGTAGGCCTCTTTTTCCTTCTATGATACACACATCTGTGATTTGATTATAAATAAAGTAAAAGATAAGTATGTCACATAGTCTCAACCAAGGAAGTAAGCATTACATTTTCTTATGCAGGCGAAAAATCATTTAGTCTCTTTGTTTATATTTTTTCAGATAATTAATAAAACCATACTTTGAATATTTCAAGTATGATTGCTTTCCTCACAAAGAGCCTTTTTATTTTAAAAATTTATTTTTTGAAATGCAAGTGTAAAATATTCATGCCATTCATTGTATAAAAATTGAAAAACAGAGTATAAAGAATATTACTAAACAACTGAAGGCTCAGCATGCACAAATCATAAATTATAATGTTTTATGAATTCTTCCAACATTATCATTTTATATATTATTAGTATAAAATACAAGAATAATATTCATTTGAAAATACTGTCATACTCTAGGTTAGTGTCTGTCTAGGGCTACGTGTGTGTGTTGTTCCCTTACATTCGTATTAAACAAAATGATCTTTTACTACAACTTTATATTATTTTAATCGATCTAACAGAATTACTTTTGTTCTATTACAATATTGTTTTAATTTTTGTAAGGCAATAATATATTTAAATATATGGTACTGCAACCATTCTTTACTTTTCAAACATTTTTGGTGCCCACTATCTCTTTATGCTTGTATTGAAAGTTTTGAATAATTTTATGTAATTGAAAAGCATATTAAATTTATGGTTTAATAGATTTAAATGAAGGTTTGATTCAGAAATATTTATAGTATCATTTAGGTATGTATTCAGTTGTACGATGCTATTATACTTTGAACAGTACTGCACATCCACAATGGAATTAACTTCTAGGAAACCTATTATTTGGGTTATTTTAATGTATGGTATATTTACTCCATTTAAGTTTCTACTGTGTTCTAGACACATGTAATTGCTGTCTCGTTATTGGTGATACAAATGAAAGCTATTGACTTCTGAAATGTTATGCTGTACCAAAGCAGTGTTCCAAACTCTTACAATAGTGTGCATGTATTTTAGCTATTTGTATGTGTTTCCAAGTAGAAGATCATATCACCTATTAATAAGAACTAGCCAATATTTATCAATCTATTCATTGTTCTTCCAGTTCTTCCTAGATAGCATTAAATAACCGGAGTTGGCATTCTCGTCTTAGTTTTGATGTTCAGTAAACTGCTGCTAGTAATTTGCCATTAAATATGTTAATGTTTAATTAATTAATTAATTGTTATATTCAAGACTCTCATATCAAATTATGATATTTTCCTTTTTTCTAAAATAATCTGTTACTTTATACTCAAATGTCTTTTCAGAAGCTCCTTGATCACATGTATCGTCTTAGTAATTTTCTGATAAAGTGAGGTCGTGATGTTGTATTTCCCAATGGACAACATGTGAAGCCTGAACTGGGCTTAGATTTAATGTCTAGTGTTACAAGGGATCCTTTATTAAATTAGAAATTTGGGGTAGATTTAGAAGACTCAACCAATTAAATTTTCATTTTTAGCACACATTCTTACGGTCTGGACATGCACTGCTAAGGAGGGAAATCCCTACAATGAAGTGGTAGTTTCATTTTCCAATCCTCTAAATTGATGAAATACATGAGAAAATGTATTCCATTGATATACTGCTCTGGGAATCTTCCTTTCTGTGCTGCTAACTCTTAGTTTAATTAAGGATTCTATAAATCTCACTGTCTCTTTGTCCTGCTCAGCATTCTTTTCCTTGGATATTGATATTTCTGAATAGTTTAATTTAGAAGAACTCAGCTGCTATTCATTGAGTACTATTATTCAATATTTTTCAAGGAAAAAATCAAAGTGATTGAAAATCAACTTCCATTATAAAGAGATGGTCACTCAAATTTTTGGTTAGTACAATCCTGAGCCTGTGGATTAAGGGGCTGAGAGTGACATTTAAACTGTAACGTTTCGCCTTGTTTCAGTTAAATTCTATGTGCTGAAATATCTATGCAACAAAGTGAAATATGTATAGTTTAATTTTTTCCATGAGTCTACTCTGTAGCAAATTGTTTACAAAAATGGCTCCAAATTATCACACTCTCTGTAATCATGCCCCTCATCATTTGATTTTACAGTGCTTTTCACTAAGAAGTCTCTTCTCTGCCCTTTAAATCTAGCCCGGCATTATGATTTATTTCAGTTAATATCATACGTAGCTGCAGGTTTCTAGTTGCAAACTGTAGTCCTCAAATATCCAAGTGTTTCACCTCTCCTTCTGGATCCCTTCCACTACCATTGCGAAAATGCTGGAGTAGAGCTCAGTTGTCCAGAAATGTCTATTCTAGATGATAATTCAGCAGAACTGCCTACAGCTAACTCCAGACAAAAGACAGAGCAGAGATGAAGCCAGAAAAACACCACACAATTTATTGTAATAAAGTGCTGACTCTATTTTTTTTATATTCGCTGACAGCTTCAACTCTCCCTCTTCCCCTTCTGCCTCAAATCTGGGAAAATTGATGAGATTATCTTTGTGCTCCCTCCTGTGGTACTGGAGGGAAATGAAACCATATAAGCCCCTGACAGGTGGAAACGTGGCCCTGGCCCCACTCTCTGACCACCATAAAAAACCCAAGCGTTCTCCTTTCCATACACCTTCAAGCTATTTTTGGACCAGTTTGAAAACCTTTCCTGCCCTACTTTCCCCCAGACATCCTCATTCTATACGTAATACACCATTTAATATTCTTTTATTGTGTGTGCCCTATTATCAGTTTCCATATTGAAATATGTTTTTGGTAGAGGGGTCCATCATGTTTCTGAAGATAGCTGAAATAGCAATAGCATCATGAGCCATAAATAAGTATTGTTTTAAACCATTGAACTTTACAGGTGCTATTAGGATTTATATTTAGAAAATATTTTATCTAGAAGCTTATCAGATGTTTTTGTTTTTGTTCACAGTGTTGTGATCTATTTCTACATATGAGTATGGGGTGTCTTTTTCAGCACTATATAAGAATTTTAAAATTACAGTGAAAGACGTTTCATGAATGGCTGCCAGCTAAATGTCACTCTTAATGAAAAGCTAACACGAAAAAGTTGAAGTGTATTATTTATTGCTACAATAGTTCCCTATTACCACACAGTTAGTGGCTTAAAACAACACACTTTTATTACCTCACAGTTTTTGTAAAACTGAATTTAAACGTTGGTTTATCTGGGTCTTTTGCTCAGGACCTCACAGTGTTTCAATCAAGATGTAGGCTGGGACTGCACTCTCATTTTAGGCTTGACTGGAGATCAATCCACTTTCAAGCTCCTTAGAGTGGCATAATTTAATTCTTTGCAACACTAGAATTGAGGAGTTTATATTCTTAGTGTTTCTTGTTCCTCCAAAGTTAAGATATAAAGTTGATCAAAATATATTTATTGAATGAGCAACAATAAAGTGTTCAATTGATAACAAGATGTTATGAATTTTTCCTTTCCTCTTCACTGGCGTCTTTCTGGGTTAAAAACACTTCCATAAGAAAACTACAAATTTTCTTGGTGATTGAAAAAACCAGTATGGTGTGGCAGATGTATAAACAGGGTGGTTTGAATTAGTCAAGTCTCAGGACATAGGTGGTGATTTTTTTTGCTTGATCCACAGTATGCAAGAAACATGACATGATGCCAGCTCTTGGGAGAGGATCTTCCCCACACCAAATAGAAGAATAGCTCCAACAGGTCAGTATGCAAAACAGGAGGTGCAATCCCAGTGCTAGCTGGTGATATGCAGACTGGATGGGTCTTGTTCAGAAGCCTATCCTCTTTATTCCTCATTCCTTTCATCACTTGAGAAACCCCACTGCTTACAGCTCCTGCTGTGACCTCATTTAAAGTCATGTCCCATCTCTTTCTCTTCATGTCTCTCAATCTACAAATCCCTCATCTAGTTTCCAGTGGTTCTTTTCAAAATGATATATATTATTTCTTGATTCTCTTGACATTTTATTTTCAGGAGCCTGTGTAAGTAGTCAAAATATCAATAATTAAGGCTTTTATCTCTGTCTACATTCTTAGCAAGTCAACCATAATACATCTAGAGCCAATGTGGGTAGAATAGCATTTATAATAATGTTCAAGAATAGCACAAATAGTAATATTTTAGGATGCACTCTAGGACAAACAAATGAAGGAAAAAAGGGAGGAATGTATGGACTAATGGATACCTGAAAGGATGGTGATGAAACACAAGTGTTAACGCAAACATAGCATGTGTTCAAACTACAGTTTCATATTGAGTGAGCAACAGGCAATGTGGAAGCCAAAGTAGTATTGGTAGTTTTTTTAAAATTTTGATAGCATTAAAACACTCTGACCCCCTGATAGATATTTGTCAAAAGTTTTAGGGAAATTATGTGTTTCACTGGGTTTTCTACCATTCAATTTATTCAAATTTAGATGTTTTTTCATCTATTTCCATTTATACTTTACGAAAGATATGTCTTTGGGTTAAGTGACTTGCTCAAAGGTTTACGGAAACTCAGGAGAAAATCTGGTCTGAAAACAAAGGGCCTTTTGCTTTACTTCACTGAGCTTTTCACTGTTCTAGGCTGCCACATGTAGATGTGCCTGAAGTTAACAAATAAGAAATTATGGAAGCTGTAAATACATTAGTTTGGAATCAAAGTTATAAATAAAGATATACTCTAAACATAATTTAAAATATAATATGGCTGTATTTTTGGATTTATCTTACCATATCTTCTCTGCTGCTATTGGTAACAGGCTAAAATGTCTCAAAATAATTAGATTTATGTTGCTAACCTATTTTGCCAAACAGGTTTATAATACTTTCTTATAGTTGAAATTAAACTGTTTTCATTAATGAATGTATCAAAGTATACTTTCTTCAGTCATAAAGTACATGACAGCACAATTTGTTATAATCATTCGATTATTTTATAAAAGAATTGATACACAATGAAACACTCCTATAATTATGAAATTTATAATGGTTAAACTTCACATTATACTTTCTACTATTCTGAAAATGCATAGAAATAATTTGCATAATTTACACTCATATGATTCTCTTCTACATATAATATGAGGCATAGCACCAAGATAATTAATGTTTCCTTGGTTTACTATACAGAATGTAGTCAAAGTTTTAGTGAATTAATTTGACCACCATTATGTGTAATGGGCTGAAGTTACATTAATCTACCAAGTGATAACCCCATCAAAGCTTATGAAGAACTAATTCATCTGAATGTGAACTAGCAAAATTGATTATATTTTCAACACAATGAAAGAACACCACACATGATTTTGTAATTTAAAATTAAACTTTAGCCTCAGTGTGGGGGGTGTGTGGGTGTGGATGTATTTCTTTTTTAAAAGATCAGTTAATTTTTTATAGGGTGATAGGAGTTAGAGAATTGTGGTGGGTAGCATTTGTTACAGATAGTACATAATTATATTAACTCAAGTGTAACAAATGTCTAAAATGTACTATTATTAACTCTAATGCATAATAAAATACAAATTACAACTTTATGAAAAGAATAGAAAGGATCATTTTAGATTCAATTTTGTAACACTTTCAGATTCATTAATAATTCTGTGATTGAGAAATCAGAAGCACTGAGAGTATACCCTTAACCATAAAAATCAATTAAACTAATTTTCTTAGTTCTTTACCTCCTTAATAGATGCACACACACACACACACACACTCCTCCATACCCCACATATTTTACTTAGTGTGAATGGTTTTTCAAAGAATGTGTAAATTACATATAAAATTATTTCTGATACTCTTAAAACAATCACATCTTGTAAGATTATGCATTATTTATTTAAATGGTTATTTAAAGCTTTCTTAAGAACTATGGCATATATTTTTAAACAATATAATCAATAACAGATGTATGTTTAAGTTTGAAAGTGAGTTTGATGATTATGAAGACATTTCCAATAATGCCTTTTTAATGCAGATTTTGTGGATTTAATACAATTGCTTTTAGTCAAATATTAGGCACATTTCTCAATTTATGCCAAAACAAATTCAGTTACAAAACACTGATAAAGGAAATAATTTGAAAACATTACAACATAAAGCCAAGGAAAGAGTAGAGTTTGACAGATTTACCACAGAGAAATTGAAAACTCTATATCACAAAAATTACAAATAAAGCTAAAAGTAAATAATAAAATAAGGAATATACTTGATTCTTCATATTTTCACATAATTTTATTAAGCTTAAAATTAATATTATTAACTTGGAATTGAGTATTTGTTACATACATTTCAAATATAATTTGCCCACTTTCTTTTACTTTCCCACCAATAAAATCATTTTCAGAGCCTGAAATTTATTTTCCCATATCTTTGTCTTTTTCTCTCTCCTTCACCCTTCACAAATACTTTTTAGATTTTTCTACCAAAACACAATTATATTATATGTATAGAGTACTGCTATCTCAATGTATTTCTTTTTGCCACTGGGAAAAAATATCCTAGCCATTTACAACTATCACTGCATAATTCTCAATATATACTGATAATAGAGACAAAATTATCATCTATAGCTGCATAGTCTTCTATGGACTGCACTGTATTCAAATATTATCCTGTTGGTAGATATTCAAGTTTTATGACTTGTGACTTTATGATTTATGAGACCCTGCAAAGCCCATATGGATAATTATCTGGTTCCCTGAAAGGAGAGCTCCATTTTAAAGTAACTGATCTGTGGCTCATTGGTATTCTGTGGCTTTGGCCCAGGAATTTATGAAACCATTGGCTTTGCCCTCCTCTCCTCTGCTTCTGCCACATCTCTCCCTGGGAACCCAAACCCAGGGAATGCTCTTGCCTCCTAGAGGAATCTTTATCTTCATCAGCAACATCCTATCATTTCTCCAATTAATTTCTTGTTTTTGCAACACACAACTTTCAGGACTTTTGGGACATGATATGTATTGAAGAATCCCTGTATTGTAATGACCATTAATGCACACTGTTTTCCCTGATTCTTTGAAATTCTGACCCAAGAATACCAGCAAAATAAACTGTAATATTAATCCTTAATAAAAATAAGGACTGGACGCAAATACTGAGGTATTATTTTTGTCATCATAAACAACCTGCTATGATTGTTACCCCTTCCTTCTGTGTACATTAAAAGTCAGAATGACCTCAACCCACACACTGAGACCTACATGCACTAAGTAACTATAGGAAACCAAAGAGAAGTGATCGAGCACGGCAGTGGCCAGTCCCCAGGCTGCGGACCATACTGATCTGCGGCCTGTTAGGGACTGGGCCACCTGGCAGGAGGTGAGCAGTGGGAAAGAGAGTGAAGCTTCTTGTGTATTTACAGCCACTGCCCATGGCTCCCATCACTGCCTGAGCTCCACCTCCTGTCAGATCAGCTGCAGCATTAGATTCTCATAGGAGCGCAAGCCCTGCTGTAAACTGTGCACGTGAGGGATCTAGGTTGCACGCTCCTTATGAAAATCTAATGCCTGATGATCTGAGGTAGAGCTGAGGTGGTGATGCTGGCACTGGGGAGCAGCTGCAAATAAGATTATCATTAGCAGAGAGGTTTGACTGTACAGAGATCATAATAAATCAATTGTTTACAGACTCATATCAAAACCCATCAGTAAGTGATAAGTGACAAGCTGCATCTGATGGCAGGCTTTATAGTGGCAAGTGAGCTGACATACTTCAATTGTACATACACCTGCATCTGGTGGCAGGCTTTAAGTCAGAATCTGACACTTATTTTAGTCTGTGCGAGGCCTGACCATTGTTTTATTTACCACTTCTCTCCATGCCTCTTTCCCGCACTGTGCACTTGTCTCAGCCATAGTTTTGGTTGGCCCACAAGCTAACCCTAGTGCAAATGAGTAAAAAACAAATGTCGATGGAGAACTTCTTAAAAAAGGGGAAAGACCCAATGATGAGACAGCAGAGGCTCTAAGACTGCCAACAAAATGAAAGCTGCATTTAAAAGGAAATACCAAGAGTACCAAGAACTTAAATTATGGGTTCATTGCAACAGGTGATTCACATTCTCCAAGCCCACTTTGTATAATATGTGGCAACAGACTATCCAACAGAGCCATGAAACCTTCAAAAAAAGTGTTTGTGAGGACCAAGCACCCTGCATTAAAAGACAAGCTTTTGGAGTTTTTCTAAAGAAAAAACATGAACACAAAGAACAGAAGCAATTATTGAAGGCCACCACTTCATCAAACGTGTCTGCAAGGAGAGCATAATTCTTAGTGGCTAACCACATTGCTAAAGCTAAGAAGCCCTTTACTACTGGTGAAGAGTTGATCCTGCCTGCTGCTAAGGACATTTGCTGTGAAATTTTAGGAGGGGCTGCAGTTCAAAAAGTGGCACATGTTCCTCTTTCAGTGAGCACCATAACGAGAGGAATTCACGAAATACAGAGGATATTAAGGCATAATTGTTAGAGCAGATAAATGAGTCACTGTGATACACAATCCAGGTTGATGAGTCTATCAATGTTGACAACAAGTCAACAATGCTTGTTTTTGTGTGATATATTTTTCAGGAAGATGTGCATGAGGATAAGTTACGTGCCCTTTTGTTACCAACCAACATCACAGCTGCAGAACTATTCAAGTCTTTCAATGATTACGTATCAGGAAAACTAACTTGGTCATTTTGTGTCAGTATATGCATGGACAGAGCAGCTGCCATGACTGGATGGCTTTCTGGTTTCACTGCTTGGGTCAAGAAGGTCATTTCTGAATGTGAGTCTATGCACTGTGTCATGCATAGAGAAACGCTAGCTGGCCGAAAAATGTCACCTGAACTATACACTGTTTTGCAGGATGTGATAAAAATTATCAACCACATGAAAGTGCATGCCCTTAACTCACGTCTGTTCACACAGCTCTGTGAGGAGGTGGATGCAGAGCACACATCTTCTCTTAAACACAAACGTGAGGTGGCTTTCTAAGGGTAGATCACTGGCCAGAGTTTTTGAATTATGAGAGCTTTTCTCCAGATATTTCTTTTAGAAAAACAGTCACCACTGGCAGCACATTTCAGTGACACTGAATCAGTCTCAAACTTGCTCACTTGTGTGACATAGTCAACCTGCTCAATGAACTCAATCTGTCACTTCAGGGGAGAACAACTGTGTTCAAGTCAGCAGATAAAGTGGCTACATTCAAACCCAAACTGGAATTATGGGGACAAGGAATGAACATTGAGATTTTTGACATGTTTCAAACAGTAGCAGAGATTTTAAAAGAGACTGAACCAGGGCCTTCTTTCTCCCAGCTGGTGCATGATCACCTATCTCAGTTTCAAAAGAATTTGATCATTACTTCCCAACCACAAAAGACACCCTAACTGGGAAGGAATGGATCCACGACCCATTTGTGAATAAGCAGGTCATTCGACTTTGTCCATGCCAGAAGAGGATCAATTGCTTGAGATCACAAATGACAGTGGCCTTAAAAGTATGTTTGAGACAACTGCAAATCTTCACACATTCTGGATTAAAGGCAGAATATCCTGAGACTGTCACAAATGCACTGAAAAGCCTGCTTCCATTTCCAAAATCCTATCTTTGTGAAACAGGATTTTCTGCAGTGACCACAACTAAAATGAGATTATGGAGTAGACTGGACATAAGCTACACACTTCAGGTGTCACTGTCTCCCATCAGATGGGACCATCTAGTTGCAGGAAAACAAACTCAGGGCTTCCACTGAGGTGATGTTTATAATTATTTCATTACATATTACAACATAATAATAATAAAAATAAAGCACACAATAAATGTAAATGCACTTGAATCAACTCAAAACCAGCCCCCCACCTCCCCTTCCCCTCACCCCTGGTCCATGGGAAAACTATTTTCCATAAAACAGGACCCTGGTGCCAAAAAGTTTGGGAAACTCTGCTGTAGCAGGAATGGAGGGACAGAGGGAGAATACAAAACATATTAAATCTGTATATGCACAAGAAGTATCCTGTAGTAATTCAGATTACATGTTACAAAGTAATTAGAAAGCAGCAACATTTTTTAATGATGTTTTATTCACAGATGTTGAGAGATTGAAAACAATTGCAAAGATGTGGAAACAACCCAAGTGCCCATCAATACATGAGTGGATTAATAAAATGTGGTGTATGTATACCATGGAGTTCTACTCAGCCACAAAAAACAATGGTGATCTAGCACCTCTTGTATTATCCTGGATAGAGCTGGAGCCCATTCTACAAGTGAAGTATCCCAAGAATGGAAAAATAAGCACCACATGTACTCACCATCAAATTGGTTTTAACTGATCAACACTTAAGTGCACATATAGCAATAACATTCATCGGGTGTTGGGCAGATGGGAGGGGGAGGAGGGGATAGGTATATTCACACCTAATGGGTATGGTGCGCACCATCTGGGGGACATGCTTGAAGCTCTGACTTGGGTGGAGTAAAGGCAATATACATAACCTAAACATTTATTTGTACCCCCATAATATGCTGAAATAAAAAAAAAGAAAAAAGAAATCAATTGTCTATATTAGAAATAAGTACACGAAATTATATGAAGGTTCATATCAGCACAGTAACAATGTTCACCCTGGCTTGAGGCACATTAAGTTATAAAATAAAAATATTATATTCTTTTTACCCTCACAGGAAAGGCTGACATTGACTAAAAAGATGAAAGGATATGAAACTTCTGATACGGTTGGAAACAAAAGCACCAATGAAAATATTAATACGAACTCCTTTAATACGTAAGCTTTTATAGCAGTGTTACTGGTTAAGCTCTCATTGATTTTGCTCCTTAAATACGTTACATGTATCTGAGAACAAGCGACCAAGATGAGTAAAGAAAGTACAACATAAAATAGGCTTTCATAGCTACACTTTTAAGTTCCTAGGAATAGACTTGAGAAATTTCTACTTTTTTGCTGAGATTTGTATTGAAGCCACCCCGAATTGATCCTAAACCAGAAGATACATAGGCTGCTGTGGATGCAGTTGAAGATTTCTAGAAAAAGGTAGCATTTGTTCTGCGTACTCACTTTCTAGTATTCTTGCTACTATGCATGATCACAGCTTTTACTAACCATGCCTCCTGAGAAGCTATTAAACAAACAAAAGAGACCACTTATTTCACCTGGCTTGATTTTTGATCTCATGGTAGTTTCTCAACTGAATGGCTGAGCAGTGAGGGCCCTATGTGTATCACCAACCTCATTTAATTAAAGAGAGAACCCCATGGGAAAGACACTAGAAACAGCTCTAGCTGCTCTGCTGGACCAGCAGAGGCTCCTTGGGGTGTTCAATTTCCCATCTGGAGCACAGGCAGTTGCAGATCACTGCAGGAAGGGAATCCAAGAGAGACCTCTACCCGATCGGTGTTAAGAATTTGAAGAAACATCAGGTAATGCAGCCTAATACAAAGAAGAAAAATGCACATAGGGAAAGTAAAATTTAAAAACCAAAAGTTGATTTGCAAGTCAACACAGAGAAACCTGTCCTAATTGCTGAAGAAAGAGGGAAGGATGCAACTCCAGATGCTATGGGACAGGGCTGCCATGTCATACATAGCTTGTCAGATACACACATGTTCATTTGGAACAAGGCAGAATGTGTAGTCGATTGTTGTAGCTTAAGTATCAGAAATGACCCCAGCTATGGCAGCTATTCATGTATTGGAAGAGAATGCATAAATAGGAAAATATAATTCTCTAGGCACTTCAAAAATTATCTAAACATATTATGCATTTAATTTCACTCTTTTCTAAGGATAGAGCAAAAAATACCACATCTAGGTCCAGAAGTATAACAAGGTATGTTCAGAATCATAGAAGAGAAATGAGTGTACAAAGATAATCATCAAAAAGCTCTCAACAGAAGGCTAAGTTCACCATTAAGTTCATAAATTTCTCTATGCATACAACCAATAAATTCAATGTTCTTCATAATCTCCAACATTAATTAAAATTCTACATATAGTGAACCAGCTAATTATGCAAAAAATACTTTGTGCTATATTTTACTATAACTATTGTCAGATGAGATGTCAGAAACCCCAAAAATGGCAACCCTAGGGGTTGTGTAATAAGAATTGAGAGCAGTTTTGGATACTAAATTGCAGTATGAAACGGTAAGTACAAACAGTTGCAAACAGTTGCGAACACCTCTCTTTCCTTTTCATCACCCTTAAGAATCTAAACATACAATCACATTCTAATAGCATTATTTTATTACTTTGATGCATTTTATTTGTAGAACACTTAAAAGAAATACAAATTGTACTTATTTACATAACTCAAGGATAACTGCTTTAACTTTGAATTTGTTGTATTTTCTTCCAGATTTTTATCTCACTAGCCCTTCTTCTCTCTGATTTGGGAAAATCCTTTCTTTAATTTAGAAAAAATGAAATCACCAGAAATTGCCCTTTTCTTATATAAATTAAAGTAAGAACATATTCATTGCTACAAAGTAGGAATAGAAGTCATCTTTAATGTAAATCAGACATTTGTTATGGTTTAGGAATGTTAATATCGATATTGGTCAGATTATCTTCTGAGACTGAGAATGACTTTTATTTTAATTTCAAAATTCTCTTTTCTGTAGTGGGTGTTAGGGAGACCAAATAAATAAATAATAAAACAACAACAACAAAAGTCTAGATGAAATGTAAATGGGCACAGCTTATGCCTAAACAGGTTTTTGTTTAGCTAGAGAATAAACTTTTTCTTTTTGGTATTTTTGAGTTTTGGGGCTTTTTGTTTGTTTTCATTTGGTTGACATTACAATCGAGATTGGAAAGGAAAAGCTGAAAGTTCTGCTTTCATGAATCTGGTAGGCAATGAAAATGAACAATGTTGCTTAAGAAACCTAAGTGACAATTTTTGGCAGGTCACCGTAGTAAGGTGCCACAATTCCAGCCACAATACATGCAATTCAATACCACCTTGTCACCTGAGTATGGCAGCTTTGAGAGGGTTCAGACAGACCACCTTTTCGTGGAACTGGGATTTCACAAGGGACGCTACCAGCAGTGTCTTCTCAGAGGGTCCTTCAGGCAGCCTCTGAGGGGTAGTCATCAGTCACAGAAGGTCTGAGCTAGCAAAAGTATCATGGTAGAAACCACTGACTTACTGTTGTGGACATGCAGGATGGCAAGCTAGATGGGTCATCCCAAGGGAACATCCAAAAACATTAAGGAAGAGTTTTCAGGTCTGGTAGTGCCAAGGAACAAGAAACATACTGATGGAAATACCATTGCATTTAAACTGAAGCATAGTAATTACATTTCAATTAAATACAATGTAATTGAATATTAAAATAAATGTGACTAATTGCATATACTTAGATTTGTGACATCAGGACATGTGGATTTCATGTATATGTGTGACTGCATGTTTCCTTAAAAATAGTATTTTTCTATATATTATTTCATTAACTCCTTTTATTTTGCTTTTACTTAGAAGCATAATACGCTTATTTTCCCATGACATTAAATCTTCGAAAATTCAAATGCAAAAGAATAAATTGATTTTGCTCTTCTCCCTCCATCTGAGGATCTGTTACCATTTTCTTCCATTTCAAAAGAAAATCAGACATTGAGAAAAAATTTCATTGTCCTCTTCTTGCAAGATGTACGGTACTGATATTCCTATTTTGAAATTTGCTGAACTCATCTAAAATAGCAAGCAATTACCTCCCTGCCTCTCAGGGCATCTTTCTCCTAGCTGTGGATATTTTTCTAAGGAAAGGTCAAGATAAGTGTCAGCTCTCAGCAACTTAGTATCACAACCTAGTGTATGTTTTCCTCTTAAAAGAGATTCATTTATTGAATTGTTTCTTAAACTGCAAGTGAATACCTGGATGTGCTAGGGAATAATAGAAGTCAGAGGTTAAAAGTTGGTGCAATTTCTTGGGTCACCCATTGTAATTTTGATTGGTAATAGGAAGGTAGAGAAAAAATAGTACTTACAAACTTTCTGAGTTGTACATGTGTTTTACGATTACTTGATATTCTTGAATATTTTTGACTTGAACTCTGGAAAGATGCCAGAAGGCCTTGGCGAAATATTATATACAGCCTAGCCCACGCCATATGAGGGGAAGGCAAGGAGAAAGCCAGAAGAACAGCTTATTAAGTGACCCTAACGATGCCTGGACTTGTGCAGTAGTTGTGATTTAGCATCTGTTTTTTTCTTCCTTGACCTTTCAATTATTTTTTCAAATTAAATCTTATATTTTGTGGGGCTGTGGAGAAATAAGAGAAAAGACTAGCTCTAAACTTAGGCTGTATTAATAAAAAGAAACTGAGATACAAAACACATAAAAGATATTACTTAAATATATTGCTTTAAATCATCTCTTTCTGTTGGATCATTCTAATAATTTTTATTTATGTCAGCTTGTTTTAAATCCACCATTCTCATCTGTTAGCAAACAATGAATGCATCTACAATTTTAAAAGCGTAACCTTAAAGAATAAAATTATTTCCTTTATATGGATTTAAGGAGAATAAGAATATCAAGAAACAGATTAGATAATATTCGCTTCTGAAAAATATGAAATAATAAGCTAAGAATAATTTAGGTACTATCCAACAAACTAAAATTTTAAAGATCCATTTTTCCAACGTTCAGGAAATTTATAGAGCTGGAACTTTTTCAGTTCCTGATAGGCACAGCACATCAATGCACGTTGCAGTTAAGCAATCCTGTGCATTAATTAGAAAAGGTCAAGCTGTGCAAAGGAAATGAGTGCAGTTCATAAGGGTGAGAGCTTAGAAAGTACAAGCTGTGACAATGAATTCCAAATCTTAACTAATTACCGGTGGTTTCTCCAAATAAAATGATACTGAATGTTCAAGCATGCTTAAGAGGAGACTTCCTGCCTTAGTTAAAAGTAACTAAAAAGTAGTAAAAAGAAAATAGGAATATATTTTAAAATGATTTGGAACTTACAATATCCTTTATTAAAAAATTACACTTTATGACTCTAATCCTGTGAGACAGGTAGGTCATTATTCCTATTATAGTGATGAAGAAAACAAAACTCAGAGACAATTTGCAACTTGTCAAGGTCAGACAGGTAGCAACAGAATGCAAAAAAAACTTATCCTCTGTTTCTTTGAAATATTTTCAAAATATGATCTATTTTTAAAATCAGTATGGCATTTTGTTGGGGACCTGCCATGTGCATTAGTATAAATTCTTATATGGCTTTTTAAGTTCATGTTTAGAAGAAGATACTTATATTCAGATAGTTGCTTTACAGGGTTTTTGTTTTAGAGCTAGCAAACCAATATTAAGCCCATTATATTCTTATTTTCAGCAGTTCCTAATTATTCTAAAATTCTTTTGTCAAAAGTCATGTGTAGTTGACTCAGATCTCTAGAGTTTCTTCAAAAATATTCAGAGGCAGCCACTCCCACAAGTTATGAGTAATCCAAGGAGTTTAGTGTCTATCCCAATCTCACCCGTGATGGTAGAGAAAAGAGAATATGACACATGGAAAGTAGCCCCCCAAAAAATTTAAAAAGAGAGCAAAGAAAGATACCTTTGCCTCCTCCTACTTGTATAGACTGGAAAGCAAAGAATAAGGAAGGGGCAGGAGTTAATTTCAGAATGTTCTTTCCCACCCTTCACTCCTCAGGTCAATATCCAGACAATTATGGATAATTACCTGAGAGAAATTACAAACATGGCCCAGAGGCCTAGAATTTCTCCACCAGGGATTCTCTTCAAATTGTCTTAATATATTAAGGTGCCCATTATGTGTAATGAAAACTTCTTATGCATCTAGCATGGTACTAGTATTATCCTTGAGAGAATTGGGAGAATTTAGTAACTCAAATGATTTTCTCTGTTCTGTGGTTCAGATGAAGAAGCCTGGTTTCTAACGGCTTGCCATGACACTGAGAGCCTTATGGCAAAGAAGGAAAGTGCTTATTTGGAGGAGATAATGCTGTTTTTGTCTAAGAGTTTTCTCTGGATCATCAGATCATTCCACGGCTCTGATAAAGAGATACAGTGTTTGTGACAAGGACTATACACACTGATGCCCAAGGTCTGGACGAAGAACTGCAAAGAGTATAGCCCTTAAAGCCTGACGGCAATAGCAGGAGAGGTATTCAGCAACAAAGTATGGCAAAAATTGACAATGTTTTCCCAGTGACTTTGTGGGACAAGTTGGAGTTTGGGCAAGTTTAGTGAGCACACAAGGCAATGTGCAAATGTAGGTAGTATGAGACACTTCAACTACAAGACTGGTTTTGAGGAACAAGTTTTCATTGTTGTTTAGTGTTGCTGTCGCTGTTTCTGCTACTCTTTTCATTTCGAGAAAAATCAGTAATAAAATCAATACTAATTATGAACAGTTACACAAGCTCCAGTTTGCATAGAGATTCAATGACTCTGCAAAGAGTGTAAAGATATTTCACCATTATCCAGAGAGACTATTCATTCCTGGTTGAATAACCTGAAATCCCATAACGTTAGTATATATTTTACACTTTAATCATTTAATCCTTTTAATTACTCTCCTTTGTACTTTCCCAATGATCCTGATTTGTCCTAAGTTTGTAGAAACTATAATTGAATGGAGATATTTAATATACCTATAATAATCGCTAGCTAAAATTCTATGATACCCTAATCTTTCTTATGTATCTATTTATATCTTTCTTTTTTTTTAACCCACTAGAAAACAATTAATATTGATGACTCAAATTCAGTGCACTGCTTCTAGATATTATGTTGCTAGATTTTGGTTTGTTTTTCTTCTTTCTTGCACATTCTGCTGTTAATTTTTAGGAACCCAAAGTATGTCTAAAAACTATCAAATTCATTTTCAATTTAAATTCCCTTTTATGAGCAACAAGAATGTTTTCTATTCTGTAGTTATTTAAACACTCATAACGAATGCTTACTATTGAAAATTTCTAATAAAAATTTAGATCAATGATAGTTTCTTATAGGTGTCAACTGAGATGTATATTTGAACGTTTTACTCCAATAATAAATGTAAGGGGCAGACCATCTTCTACCCCTCATTGTTCCATGATTAAATCGCTTCTTAGATATCTACTGTGCTTAGCATAGAGCATACTAGACAAAACCCAAATTCTCTAATTGTAATGCTTTGTTTAATTTATAAAATACCAAAAATAGCTCAGTGGTATTAGCTTTTCAGAAGAAAAACTTTAGATTTAGCAGAATTTATTTGAGCAAACCAGGCAGGACTCAAAACAAGGAAAGGTTCAGAGAACTCCATCCAACAACATTTGCAGGCAGTATTTATAGACAGAAAAAGGAAGTAACATACAGAAACAGCTTGATTGGTTACAGCTCAGCATTTGCCTTATATAGATGTGGCCTAGCTATTTTCAGCCTGTTAGATTGAAGCTCAGCTGCTGTGATTGGTTGGGACTCAGCTACTTGTTACAAGAATATACTCCTAGGTTGTGGGTTTTTTTACATACTAAGTTAGGTTGCAGTTCGATAAGCATGAAGGCAGATTTAGGCCAAACTTAATTAATTTAGAAATTATCCCCTTTTAATCAGCCTTTGAATTTTAAGAGATTGACCAAAACCTTGGGCACTGACGCTGTTCTTTGCCCACATAGTACTGGGCTTGTTTTGTCTCAGTCTCAGAATTCACAATTTACAATGTCAAATCAGTTGAATGTTTCGTTATATTCTCTTTGTGTTCTCATTATTTATGCCTCATATTTATAAGTTTTCATATTTATGACTGTTAGTGAGACCATTTGATGTATAGTGACTTGCTGCATACACTCATTTAGGACTCTTGAGAGGATACAGTGAACTAGGGAGACTATTGTGATACATACCAGGAGGGTAACACTAAGACGTTAAACTATACGCTTTAACAGAAGTCACCATGAATGGAACCAATCAAAATCAAATGCATCACAAATGAGCCAGAAGAGGAATCTACTTGCTTTAACCAAGTAGCTTGTTTGTTGATTTCTTGCAACCAGATGCATTTACTATACCAGATGCATTTATCCAAGTACAGCAGAAGGTGTTAGCTATCACATGCACTACCATCTATTCAACCAACAGATAGTCCAAAGCAATCATGTTATCTAAAACAACTTTAACAAGAGAATTCTAAAAAATTTGCTGAGCAACAACTATAGCCTTTTCAGTAGAGTCTGCTATAGTAGCTGATGTTTGAAACAGACTTCTAATCACAAATCCACTTACATTTATGCCAAGCCAGGGAAGGAACATTCTACCAAAAGCTGCCCATTTAGAGGGATTTTTTTTTCCCTGCTGGCAGATTTCTCTTTATTCCATAGTGTAAATTAAGAGATGTAGATCAATGTTTAGTTTCCAACTGGTTATGGAGTGACAGTGGTACTGTTAGAATTCCTAATTCACATTGGCTCACATTTATGCCAAGCTAGTGAAAGAGCATTCTACCAAGAGATATCCATTTAAACAGATTATGCCTGCTGGCAGATTCCTCTTTATTCCATAGTGCAAATTAAGAGATGTAGATCAATGTGTAGTTTTCAATCGGTTATGGAGTGATAGTGGTATTTTTAGAATTCCTAATTCATATTGATTCCTTATTTTTCACTTATTGAGACATAGAGTTGCCCACACATATGGTAGGTTGTTAAATTCTGCACATACAAAAATATACCCTAGAGGGGCACAACAGACAGTTCCCTGCGGGATGCCTTGTGCATTAGAAGTCGCCAGTAGAGAAGTACTAGTGATATTTATCCAGGGCTCCATCATTGCATCATTGCATGGTTGGAGGCTACCAACAATTAAGTGATTATATAACTCATAGTTTCATATAATTTTCATATATCATTCATAATTTCAAGGAGTATGTTTTATCTCATAGTTTAATTTGTCAATGTGGCATAGAACCTATTTATTCATGGTACCAAATTTCTTTTGTCTCTCTGTAATAAGAAAGTATAGAGGAGGCAAAATTTTACCTCTACTCTCTCAGGTATTTTTGGCTAGGCCTGAGAATTAAATTGTTTGTAAAGATTTCCATACGCTTCAACATTTTAGTCTTGCTGATCAGAATGTTAAAACTTTCTGGCATAAGGTAGACATCTTTCACATGGAAGTTTTATCTTGTTTATATCTATTTAACTTACTTGTTTTTAAAAATTATGCTTGAATTACTCATGAAGATGAGACATTAAACAGCTAGCCATAATCTTATTTCTCTTACTGATATGTTTTGTAATATAGAGATAACATAAATTTATTTTACTAGTAAATCTGGGTAGTAAAAGTTCTTTGTATGCATTATATTTGAAGATATGCCTGTTTTAATTAAGCAAACAGTATTCTTATTTCCTAAAGATGGCCCAAGTCACATGAATTTAAAAAACATTTGGGTTAGCTCTTATTTTTCTGAAGTAATACTTAATTTATATAAGCACTTATTTTTCCTTAAGCCTATTAAATAGAGCTTCTTTATAACTTAATTTTGGCAAAATCATAATGATATAGGAAAAAATCACACATACATAGCCTACATACAGACATATATAAACACATGAACAGAAATAGATCTTATAGCTTTCATTCTAAAATTTTAGCTATGTGCCAGGTACAATAAGATAAGAATTTTGTATGTCTGGACTCAGCATGTATATTTCAAATCTTGCCTCATAGTCTGGGACTTTATTCATCCTTTTTGTTTGTTTGTTTGTTTGTTTTCAAGATAAAATGACACAACAATTAATAGGTTTTGTTTTTTTTCCCCACCCCAAGAAAGAGGTTTGGAACTTAGCAAAGATCAACAAGACAATAAGAAAGAGGTAGACAGAGTTGATTGAGTATATAGTTAGCAGGGGTTTGAGAATTGGGGTGTCAGTTGACTGAGAGGTTCCCATGGGAAAAACAATATCAAATAGAGAAAACACAGAGGACTAAATCTTACAAATGTTTTTCTGAAAATGGTTCAAAAGTTAGTTAGACTGGTTCGGACACAGAGAACTTTTGGACTTGATTTGAGACACCCAATACAAAAATATTCTTTTTTCTCTCTGACATATTGGTTGAAGCCTTTGGTTGCTTTCTCAAGTGGGGAAAATGTCCCGGCCAAAAAGAATGGGTCTATCATACAGCTGGCATACAGCTGTTGTAAAAGTGGACGATTTGTTTTCTAATGCTTTGAATGTTTGAAATAAAGGAAGACATTTCAGGGCAAAAGATTTTTTCTGTTTATTTTTTTGTTTGTTTGTTTTTTTGTTTTTAGTTTGAGATCCCTCAGTTTGGGTTTATAAATATGCTCAAGTAGGTCTCTTGATACCTGTAGTGCTTGTAGCTGTAAAAACATGTACCTGTTTGTGTTTGGTAAGGAGTTTCCTCACTGTAGTTGCTATAACTGTAAATTGCTTTTAATAAGGTTCACCCATTTCTCCAGAAAAGCGTAAGTATGGGTCTACATTTCTTCTAACTGAAATTGGCTGAAGGTCCAAATGGAGGAGGTCTAGCCCCCTTGGATACAGATGATCCCATGATTCACCACCTTTTGGTAACTTTACCTACCTACTGAACCACGTCCAACCCAGTTTCTGTCTGACACAATCAGACTCTTAAGCCCTCCCTACAGAACCTAGTCCTGTTTCTGCCATGTCTTCAAACCCAGTCTGGATCAAAAATACTCAAATTAACTCAAAAAGCTCAAAACACAAATTCAACAAAGCTCAAATCTGCAAGGCGATTCACTTATGGCCCTAGCTGATGCAAGAGAGCAATGGGCACAATGGGCTTAGCAGGTAACTTTGCTTGGTTATTTGGTGCCCAGAGGGGTCACTGAAGGTCTACTTTGGATCTCACCCTTAAGGCTAAACTGTTAAAAAAAAATTAGACAAATTAAATTTAGCAGACTTTACTTGAGCAAAGAATGGTTCATGAAACAGGCAGGATTCAGAACCTAGAAAGGTTTAGAGAGCTTAACCCAGAAATATTGGCAGGCAGTATTTACAGACTGAAAATAATATACTGAAACAGCTTGATTGGTTACAGCTTGGCATTTGCCTTACAGGAACACAAGCTAATTAGTTGGTAGCCTGTGATTTGTTAAAGCTCAGCTGCTGTGATTGGCTGAGACTTAAGGGCTTGTTACAAGAACATACTCTAAGTTTGTTTGCATACTAAGTTAAGTTGCAATTAGCTACATATGAATGTAAGTTTAAGCCAAATTAAATTTATTTCATACTTCTATCTATATGCATTTCAAAATAAAAACTTGCGTGATTAATTTTTTCTTCAATCCAATGTAAAATATGTATAAAGAAAAGACACCAATAAGTGTTATTATTGAAACATGAATGTCACACTTGTATGACATGAGCCACTTTCATGTGTGACATGAAAGCTCTATGATGCAGAGAAGCATTATATATTGATGTATTATACTTACGAAATAATTACAACAAATTAAAAAAGCACCCCAGTCACCATCCTTTCTCTAATGGACTACTATAGTACACATAGTTTGTCTTACTGCTTCTCCTAGCGTTTTGTTTTTCTTTATTTTCTAATAATTTTCCACACTAGAACCTGAGCGACTTTTTATAAACTTCACTTGGATTTTGAGTTATTTGTATATTTTAGATATTAACCTCTTCTCGGATTTAATACTTTCAAGTATATTCTCCCATTCTGCTGGTTGCCTGTCATTTTTTGTTGTTGTTTCCTTTGTTCTGCAGAAACTTTTTAGTTTGTTGTAGTGCTACTTATTTATTTTTGCATATGTTACCTAGAATGTGGAGAAAATGGAATTCTTATAAACTATGGAAATGTAAACTAGTATAGCCATTATTAGAAAACAGTAAGGTGGTTCCTCAAAAAAATAAATAAATAAATAAACTGCCATATGATTCAGCAATCTCACTTCTGAATACACAGCCAAAGGAAGTGAAACCAGGATCTTAGAAATATACCTGCATTCCCATGTTAATGGCAGCGTTGTTCACAATAGCCAATATATGGAAACAATCTAAGCGTTCATCAACAGATGAATGGATAAAGAAAATAAGGATAAAAAAGAAAGGAATTCTGTCATTTACAACAACGTGAATGAACTTGCAGGACATTATACTAACTAAAATAAGTCAGACACAGTAAGAAAAATACTACATGATCTCACTTTTATGTGGAATCTCAGAAAGTCAAACTCATAGAAACAGAGCAGAAAGGTGGTTACCATGAATCAGGAGGTTGGGGAAATGGGGAGATCTTGGACCGGTGGAAATGAGGAGATGTTGATGAAAGGGTAGAAACTTTCAGTTACAAGATAAATAAGTTCTAGGACACTGGTGCTTTGAGATGGGAGTCTGCCAGCTTCCTCTTTGCTGGCAAATTAATAAACTCATCTTTGCTTCTCCTCAAAAAAAAAAAAAAAGATAATAAGTTCTATAGATGTAAGCTGCTGCATCGTGACTGTAGTTAATGATAATGTGTTGTGTGCTTGAAATTTGCTGAGTGTAGATCTTAAGTATTCTCATCACACACACACAAATGGTAACAATGTGAGGTAATGGATATGTTAATTAGTTTGATTGTCGTAATCACTTCACAATATGTACATATATCAAAACATCACATTGTACACCTCAGATATATGTAATTTTATTGCATATATTTTATATGAGGTTAATTATACCTCAATAAAGCTGAAAAAAGAAATAAAAAAATAAAAATCATACCTAGCCTACCATCCATAAACAACCACTGAAATAGTTTAATGTAATTCTATCTAGGTTCTTCAATTGTGTGATTATATTTTTGTATAGCTGTATTAATGTAGATCATACAAAATTATATAAATGTTTTAATATCTGACTTTGTTCTCATTATAGGAGAAATATATATTTGTAGCTGTAAATTTGGAAGCTTACATAAAATTTGAGTAAAATAAAATAAAATTCAGAACATTCTTTCCCCCCAAAATAAAATAAAATAAAATAAAAAATACCATGTGTTTCATCTGATTCATTGGATTAACATTCTTCAAGTTATCATATTTTACTTTGAAATAAATTTAAATTTCCTATTTTGACACCTAATGTATTGGTTAGACCCTGACTTTTTTCAACTCGTTTCATAGATCTTGCCTCTGTCTCTGCTTCAACCACTTAGTTTTTTGTTTGCTTATTCATTTTTGCTTTTTTTTTTCTCAAACGCAGCAGGCACTATCCTGTGTTTTGAAGCCTTGTGTATTCTGTGGCTTGTTTTATTTTTTCATTCTTTAAGAACTTTAAGTGGTTGATTGGGTCTTTATATTGTTGGCTTCCCTGTATAATTTCCTGACAACAATAACTATATGCTTCCAATATATCCACTTTTATTATTTATTACAAGAATCCGCTTTATTGTGATTCTTTTTTGTGCATTATCTGTTTCCTTCACAATTCATAAGCCTGTTTTTGTCATAGGCCTTGTTGCTTTTTCTGACTCCTATATCCCCAGCATCTAGCATTGTTACAAACCCCCAGCAAACACTCATTAACTTGACTCTGAATAAATCAGTATAAGAATAAATGCATTAGTATAGAAGTAACCAGACATCTTAAAGTGTTTTTCCTCAGTTCTGGCTTTCTTTCTATTTGTATTCCTATACCTCTTCATTTCTGAAAGTGTTTGACAGATAAAAGTTGAAAATAATACTATGGTAAAGTCAAAAGCCTTCACTGAAATGGAGGAAAGTAAGAAACACGTTGCCAAAGCCAGAGTTTTCTGGAGTGTTTGTCTTATGGCTCCTGATATCTCATTATATTTGGAAGCAAGGTCATAAAAACTGAGACTGGGATGAATGTTTACAATCTGAGGTTTAAGGGGTAATAGAGAATTAGAGAGGTTCTTAGTAGAAAAGCAGATTTTCCCATGCAGTGTTCAGGGTAAGTTATAGTTTATAAGCATGGATTTATATTTAAAAATACATTTGGACTTTGAGATTTCCTTGCATAATGCTCAATAACCTGAACAGCTCTTAGAGAAGGTAGACTGTAAATATAACCTAGGTTTAGGTTTTTCTCAACCATGAGCAGAGCAATGATATTGTGGAATGATTTAAATGACAGACCTTAGAATTTAAGCTGATTTTGAAGGGAATTACAGTAAGATGTGGGATGATAGGCAGAGGTAAAGTAAAAGAATCAATGAACTCAGAACACCAACGGGGAGAAGAGCACCGAAAGTGGGCTAAACTAAAGAAAAACAAATGCTTGTTAAGTTAGTGGCATCTTTCATGTGATGCTAAGATGCAGAATAGAATCAAAGGAGTGAATGGCTGGAATGAAGAAGTATTTAGAAAATAAAGAATACAGGGAGATGGTGGGAGTCGATGCTCCCTGCCCATAGGCATTGGACTTACAGTGTCATAGAGTTTACAGGAAGAGGCATAAGGTTCTTTTAGTAGAGAATTTTTCAAGAGAGTAGAATACTCAAAGTCTGAGCTATCATGGGATATCAGAAAAGAAGGAGATTCTCCCCCTTAACATGGCTAAGTATATGGGGAGTTTGTTGATCCTGGGCCTAAAGTACCGAAAGGCACATAATGACAATGAAGGTGCCATGATTAGGATTGCAGACTATAGATTCAGATTGCCTGGATTCTATCCCAACATCATCACTTACCTAAGGGGAGAGTTTCTGCACAACCCTTATGGTCTTTGTGACTAAGCTAAGTGCTTAAAACGATATTGCACATAGTGTCAATGAAAGAAAAAATTAAATCCCTTAAGGTCATACATTATAAGGGAGTAAGATAGAGAGGTTTGACCTAGGGATGATGCCTTACATAGCATTATAGGTAACATCAATAAATTCTGCTCTATCACCTTATAGAAACTAATAGAAATTGTTCGCAAACTTTATTTTCAATTAATTATTTGAAGCAAAATACTCCAGAGTTTTTAAGAGCTATGGGAACTTGTTCAGTCCAAAGGGGTCAGTTCTAATTCCAAACAACTGCTAAGAAAAAAACCCTGAATTATTCAAGTAGCTTTTCAACTTCCTTGCTTATTCCAAATCGTAAAAATTGCTTATTTAAAAATGGGAACTGTTGGAATCCAAGAAAAAAGATGAACATCGCTGGCATGATGGATGTGCTGGCCTACAACAATGGTTCATGCTTGAACTTCAAATTGAGGATTGCTGTATTATTACTTTATTTCATGTGCACATACTCAGACACCGCTCTGCAAGTTCGACATTGTGACAGGGTGACTGGTTTTACAAGGTGTTCTATCCCAAGCAAACTACTGTGTGAGAATGTGTTATATTCATTAGGCTTCTGTGCGGAGTGAAAATTACCACCTCTGAGTTTTTTACTTAATGGGAGAGCTTTCCTGAGAATGCCTGATGCATGGCTGAGAGAAGAGAGTGAACTTTTGTATCAGGGATGGAGAAGGATGTAATTTAGGGGCTGCTATATATAGCTTCTCCTTCTTTATGCTCAAACAGTAGAGCCTTGCCACCTAGTTTGAGTTCTTGGGTCCTGTTTGGTGTCTAGAAAGATTTACTGTAGTCTTGCAATTTAGTTGTTTGTACTAGTGAATAAGCTTTTAAACAGAAACACTTTGAATAGGATTTTTGCCTGCTCTTTCTAAACATATAATGCCTTTCAAGTAAAAGCCAAAGTAACTTTTAATTTAAAACTAGTTAAGTCACTTTATCTGAAAATACATCTTAAAATCTTCATGCGGGATTTTTATTCATGTCATTATTCACACAGGCATGCATCCCTCCTCCTTCCTACAGCTTTTCATCACTAGAATTATCATTTTATCATTCAGGTTTGCTTCAGATATAATTTCTTCATGGAAATATTTAGGTGCATTTTTTATTTTTTAGTAACAGTGTTGTTCAAAACTATTCTGTTCCCTAAATTCCATCTCAGTACATGAAGTGTATTTCTCATCCTGTCAACTTTGGCTTGGCCGCATGACTTGGAGGGTGGGATTGGGGAAAGGCAAGTAATGCAGGCTCATGCAAATTCAAGGTTGGATTCTGTTTTTATATAAAATTTGGGAATTTTGTCAATCTCAGAACTTTTTGCATTTTTAAAAAACTTCACTAAAACATTTTTATCTTGCTCACTAAGTTTTTTGGAAACTCCTTACATCTTTTGCTTCAGGTGAGTGCCTTGTTCACCTCCCCCTAATCGCAGCCAAGATTTGATAATCTGAAGGTTGATGGATTTGGCAGCAGGATGTTACCGAGCCTTGGCAGTCAGAGACCTCTTGTAGTGCTGCTGGCCCTCTTGTACCTCTGACATTGCCATGAGAAGAGCATATCCTAGACAGCCTGCAGGTCCCAGGAGGATGACACACATAGAGACAGATCTAGCTCATCAGAATTATAGCATGAAGCAGAACTTTCCACAAGCCCCAGCCTAAAGAAGAAACCCTGATCCTCTGCCACTCTGCAAATCCAACGTTCTCAAGATTCATACTCACATATTGTCACTGGGTTCCTGTTGACAACTACTAGCCTGACTCTATTGGTTTTAATTATTTTCTGTCATTTTATTTTGTTTTTGTCTCTGCCTCAGTCTCTGTCTATCTCTTTCTCATTCTCTCTCTGTCTCTTTGGCAAATATTCTATTTTCTCCTACTGTAAGAAACAACATGTCACCGGTGGCAATCCAAGAAGCTCCACAGCTATTGAATAAAATGTTCTGTAGTGTTTATTAGGTCCATTTGGTCTATACTGCAGATTAAGTCAGATATTTCTTTATTGATTTTCTGTCTAACTGATCTGTTCAATGCAGAAAGTGGGGTATTGAAACCCCCAATTATTATTGTATTGGGGTCTATCTCTCTCTTTAGCTTTAACAATATTTGCTTTATATATCTGGACACTCCAGTGTTGGGTGCATACATGTTAACAATTGTTATATTTTCTTATTGAGTTGACTCCTTTATCATTATAAAACTATTACACACTGTATGCTTATGTCAAAATATCACATCCACCTCATAAATATGTACAAATATTATATATCCATAACTTTTTTTTAAAAGATTCAATAATTTGAATTAAAAGAGATTGTAGCTGTTTGAAAGTAAAAACAATTTAGGTTCTGATTTTCTCTCCATGGAAAGCATGTTCACTGAAGTGCTCAGTTACCAGGGAGGGTATATTCTCTGATGCTCACTATCCTGTTGCCCAAAGAGGAAAATAGAAACTGAAGGATCTCCCAGAAGCAGAATCAAAAGTCATGAAAAATAAAAGTCCAAGGAATACTCTCAGGGAGAAAATCTGAGTCAAAGAAAGACATAATCCATATCCCCAAGGAATGAAATCTCACATTAGTCCAGGGGTTTTCAGAATAGACCAGTGAACATGGATGAAGCACTTTCCATTTATATTATCTCCCCTTTCACCACCATTGTAAGTTGAATATGTAGGAGTAATCTTTATTTTTATTTCCTAGATATTGGATCAAGAGAATCCCTATCTAGACCTGATAAAGATTATGATTTCCTGGACCTCAAGCCTGATGCAATGTGACTGTGTTGGTGTCCTGTGAAGGAAATTATTAATAACTTAATTGGCATGTGAAAGAAATGTGCATAATTGTTACCAATACAGTGGGCTGTGGTAGATTGGAATATTCTTCTTGATTTTTCACTTTTTTCCCTTTATATGATTGTGCCATGTACCGTATGGGAAGATGCAAACATTAATGTTGAGCTATTGAAATGAGAAGGAAAGCCATGGACAGCCAGTACTGTCAAAACCTAAAGACATATGTTGTTCTGCCTACTAACTGTGCTTCATAATCACCGTGAGATCATGTTCCCCAAGTAGGCACTAATCCAAGAAAAATGAAGGTAAACATTGAAGAGGTATAATCCTAGCTAAAAGCTTATTATCAATCCCAGCCAACTTCTAATGTGTAGTGGAGCAATCCTAGCTAAACTGTACACCAGTGAGGGAAAAATCTAAATGATATTTTTTGTGAGACTTTAAGTTTTGGAGTCGTATGTTATGCAGTGGAAATATAGCAATACCTGATGTATACAGAAGAGTTTTTCTAATGAAAATTATTTCATAGAAAAAGATTTTCTACAAAAAAAATTTGTTAATATCAATGATTATAAGGTTCTGGAAGAGTTGGACCAGGTGGCAGCACATAACTGTCAAAGATAAAGTGTGTAGAATTGCCACAATGGGCAGCAAGGCTGAATATTACCAGCTGGCGTTGGCATGCAGGATCAGTGGCAGTGGGTAATAGAACCTAGTGTTACTAGTGGAAGACAGATGGCCAGCCAATGAAGATGGTATTCTGCTTATATAACCAAAAAATCAAAAGTTGTCAATGAGAGGGCTGATGTCATTGTTTTCATTGAGAATTATTATCTCTCACACACTCTTTGGAACTGAGCCAATTCTCAGACTAAGAGACTATTGAAGAAGATTCCTATACCCCTTGGGGATAGAAACTGAATTGTCCCAGAAAGAATTTATGACACTGTTTTATCTAATTCCTTCCCAAAGGGATCTACAGTCATTTACTAGAAATACTATACACTAAGTAAAGAGAACGTCCAGATCTTACAAGAACAATTGATTAGAGGGTGAATTTACACTGATACCAGGAGACCCAAAACATAATCACAGCTCCTCTGTTAGAGTGGGAAGCAC
Source organism: Lemur catta (assembly GCF_020740605.2). NCBI lineage: Eukaryota > Metazoa > Chordata > Mammalia > Primates > Lemuridae > Lemur > Lemur catta. The sequence continues at coordinate 16,069,858 of NC_059139.1, read as the reverse complement.
AGAGGTCATAAAAGGATTCTTGTACCCAGTTCATCTCACAAAGGGTCTGGGAGTTCCACGTGCCCACCTTGTGTCTTTCCCCTGGTCCTTCATTATATAATATGGAATAATATATATAGCAGTGGACAGAATTTTCATGGTAGTTCCATAACTTATGGAGTAAGTGAGATTATGTTAAGAAAGTGAAGCTGAAGACCCAGAAACTGCTCCTTCTTTAGTCAAGAAAGTTAATTGGAAAAATAAAAAATACATAAGATGGTATAGTAGAAATTATTGTCACCCTCAAGATCAAAAGTAGCAAGTATTCTGAAAGCCCTGTAAATAGTGAGAGATAAACCCTACAAAAATTTAGGGTTCTTCAATGTTAGGGACATCTTTAATATCTAATGGTTTGGAGTCATTCTATCTAAGATATATGACAAGTTATCTAATGTTCAATATCAACCATGAAAAAAGAGACATAGTATCTGATGATAGATCACTTTGTATTTTGTAAATAGCCCATAGTACAATTGGGAATGCTCCTCCAACCACATGACTTGGAAGGATGCCATATTTGAGTGAGGTGCAGAGAAAGGAAGAGTCCTGCAGCAGGTTTAGGCTTTGGTACAAGTTTCACTGCATTCGGCAATAAGACTCAGTAGACTCTAAAATCCCAGATATCTGTGGCAGATAGAAATGGCATACGGTGTCCCTGGCAAGCTCTAATAGGAGAGACATTATGCAAATCCCTAGGGTTCTGGAAAAAAGACCATCTGCAGCATGTAACCATTGCCCATTCAAAAAGAAATGCCTGACAGGCTACTGAGCCTAATCTAGTTTATGTAAAATGATTTGACTAGAACCATCGATTTCACCTGGACAGACCATCAAAGCATTGATTCGGGTGGACACAACTGCAATTCATGTATATATTTGTGAGTAGGTTTAATCAAGTGTGGAGTATACACACAATTCACATACCTATTAGGTCTGGAGCTGAGAGGGAGACACAGGAAGCCTCATGTGTAGCAAAATGCTGTTTATTTTGGGCATCTGGGTGCAGATGGGTGGAGGCCAAAAAAAGCATCCATACTGAGGGAGGGGAGAGCCTTGGGTTTTATCGAGGGTTTTTCTTGGGGGGAGTGAGCAACTGGGCCAGAAGAGCCACTGCAATAAATTCTTTTCAAACAACCAGGAGGGATAAGTGTCATCCTTATCAGGAGGGATAAGGAAAGTAATTTCCCTTCTTGCATTCCATTCCTTTATCTCCCTAGGGATCTGGCAAAGGCTACATGTCTAATACACCCCTACAAAGGGGAAAGCAGTGGGTTTTCTAGGAGTTGGATAGAAGTTTGGGGAGGGTGAGTTTTTAATCCTAATAATACCCAAATACACATATATGCGCATACACACACATACACAAAAACATACAAATTCACAAAAAGAGAAGATAGACTCCTTGTAATTATAAATGATATTATGGGTTGGATGATGCCCTGGGAAAATTTGTGTTTTGAAGTACTAACCCTCTCCCCACCGATATCTAAGAATGTGACCCCCTGGAAATAAGATTGTTGCATATATAATTAGTTAAGATGAGGTCATACTAGAGTAGGGTGGGCTCCTAATTTAATATGATCAGTATCCTTATAAAAAGGGCAAATTTGGACACAGTTATGCACACAGGAGGAATGCCATGTGAAGATGAAGTCAGAGATCTACAACACAAAGAAAGCCATAGATTGCCAGCAAACTCCTAGAAGCTAGATGGCTAGCATGGAACAAATTTTCCCTCACCATTCTGAGAAGAACAAAATGTACTGACTCTTAAATCTTGGACTTCTAGTCTCCAGAACTGTGACACAGTATATTTCTGTTGTTTAGGCCACCCAGGTCATGGCACTTTCTTACAACAGCCCTAGAAAACCAATACAGATGGCTAAACTCTTTCCCTCAGGTCATACATACGGTCTTCTGTGTATGTGTGTGGAGGCATCCTACCACTAGTTGATGAAGAAGGGAAAAAAGCTGGATAGATCACCTTGATATATTGGACCTACCACAGCTGATTGGACCTGCTACAGCTGAAATTAGTGTCACCTGTCAATGATGAGGAGATAGTCTCCCATTGGGTAGACTCCTTGATCTAGAGAGAAAAGCAGGCAGAAGAAGAATATATTAAAAATTTCAGGAAGTATTGAATATGGTCAATGTTCAATTGTCAGGAATGAGCAAGATTGTAAGATGATAGAGAAGATGGTCTGGAGAAGATCCATGTGAATGGTCCTATTGAGGTGGATAAAAACAGTATAGATCTTTGAATCCTATATCAAAGTCCATAGAAAGTATCCACCATAGAAATTGGTAAATTATTTGTTCAATGCCTGCCAGCCATCCTTTGTCTTTGGACACTGAAATGCTGTACAGTGGGTCCATGAATGTAGTGGTCATTGTGGCACAGAGAGAAGCCATTCATGGGTTCAAGCAATATGTCCTTACTCTCAACAATCTGATCTAGCTACTACTATTACTGTATGTGTAACTTACTAGCAGCAGAGACAGTCTATTTGAGGAAACTAGCCAGCCAAATTCTGATAAAATTTGAGTCTGCTAGAGCTTTTCAACTCAGGAGGAGGAGGATGAGGATTTATTTGTTCTTGCTATAATTGAGATGTATTATGAATATGGGTTTGAACTCCCACCCTGAGTGTTTCTGTCTTCATTACTGAAGAACTCACAATGTGTCTCACTTACTGATGCTGAACCCTGCATAAAATCACCTGAAAATCACGTATAGAAAAAAAAAGTGCAGTAATGAGCAGATGCTTGGGAATCCACAGGATCTATGATACACTGCACCACTTGTAAACTGCTAGCCTGACAGAACTTAGTAACTGCCATTTCAGGATTAGCTAAGGAACCACCAGTGTGGGGCTGACTCTCACTGAGGTTGGGACTACTGTCTTTCAAGATATGATATACTCAATGAACCAAGAGTCATTGTATGATACTGTGGACCTGATAGTAGAACACGCATCTAGAAAATAGAAAGTAGGGATGTCCTCTCTTCTCACCATCATCACCAATGACTAGCTTGCAAAATGTTTTTGCCCTGAACTTGAAACTTTGGCTCTGTGGAATAGACATCCTATTTCATAAGTGTGCAATACTTCCATCAGGGTCACAGTAAGAATTTCATGGAAACCAAAAACATATTTGCTGCCTGAGTCATTTTTCAGGTAAGGGCAAAGGAAATAATTAATCTACTGACTGGGATAATTTTACTTGATCCTCATGGGTAACAGGTATTAGTACTACATCATGGGAAACTGAGGAGAAGGTGTGTAATGTAAAGGATTTACTGAGGTGCCTCTTGGTGCTTCCATACATAGCCATTAGAGTGTTAACATTGTGACAAACATGGCCTGTCACAGGAAAATAACCAAGGTTCAGGTCCTTCAGAAATGAAACTTTCAGTCACTTAATAGGAAAAAACAACCTAGACCAGCAGAAATACTGAATAAAGGTGAGGGGGAATTTAGAATTGTTGTAGAGGAATAAAGTAATAAATATTAATTATGGCCTCAAGAAAAACTATAGCATAGTGACTGTAAATTGCATAGTTAACTCTCTACTTGAAGATCTTTTTGGAAGCATCATTTCCAGTTACAATCTTGAAGAGTCATTGACTGGAAAGAGTGAACTTAATTCGGGATGGGTGTGTTGAAAGGGGAGGAACAGAGCAGAGCTACACCCATTTCACCTTTGTCCATATTCATTCAAAACCAGTTCCAATACATCACAATGGCTTCCAAGTTCTTTCTGCCTCAGAGTGTCTCTGTTCACAGGAGTGTCTTCAACTGATACACATAAATACCAGCAAGTTAATACCCCCAGATTTATCCTCAGCAAATGAGGACTAAGAGTTGAAAAATATCTGTTTCCTTGGATTTGAGGAGACAAAATTTAGGGGAGTGCTCTACAGTTTTTCAAAGGCACACCTGTGGGATTTAGTGTCAAATCTTTACAGTAACAGCAAATAAGTTAATACATTCTTTATTGACTTGCTTCTCTTCCTTTTCTCACTTTCTCACACTTTCACTATGTCACTATGTTATGTCTGGGCAAGGAAGCACCATGAATCACACTAGTAAGTATCCTAAGTTCAAGACATATTCTTCCCTGTATCTTTAATATTTCTTGAGTTTACTCACTAAATAAAATTCTTGAAGCCAAATCATCATTTCAGGATCTCCCTTTGAGGAACTGTAAATATTGAGAGGCAGAAAGCTTAGCTGAAAAACAGAATCACTGCCATGACCACAAGACCACTCTTTTGTTTCCAAGGATCAGGAGAGATGTGAGGTCATGTCTTTCCTAGAAGTATCCTTCTGGACAGGTACAATATGTGGCTGAATTGGCACTGAAAATGTACTCAGATCTCTTAATAAAAACAACCAGCAAACAGTCCTTCCAATGATTGCAATGCAAATGAAAAGGTTTGATAATCTCTGGTATTGACGAATGTGTAAAAACACACCCATAAAATACTAGTAAGAGAATAAACTGAAGCATAATTTCAGAAAGCAATTTGGTTGGTAGTTTTCAATCAAATCAAAATTCTTCAGTCCAAATCTCTTACATTGACCATTCATCCTTAAAATTTTGTGTACCTGGCATTTGTCTGTTTTTTCCTCAGCTCTACTTCCATTTTTTTTTTTCTACTTTGTTGAAGCCTAAAAACTTATTTCCTTGATAGATTTTTTTCCCAATAAAAGGCATTAGGAGTCTGGGAAATGGGAAAAAGAAAGAAGCCATGTGCTGCTCTCTTTTTGACTTATGGATGTGCCTCCAACATAGCCTTGGTAGCTTAATTTTGCCAAAGGCAGCAAAAATATCAGTGAGCTATTTTAAATTTAGATGCTACTATAGCATAAAAAGTAGTGTGGGCCTCTGGATTTTGGGAAGGCAGTGGAAATGTGGTAGAATTGTAAAGTTGTTCCAAAGCAGCCAGGACAGCCACACAATCTCTTCCAGCAGCAGAGCAATCATGCAATCTGGCTCTTTTGACTTAAGAGTAGTAGTAATTTATCAAAGTTATTAATCTTTGAATAATCTCACTGTTTTTATTTTTTGCTTTCCCAGTCCTTGTGATAAATTTGCAGTTCTTTGTTTTAAATCTTCTCCATTTGAAGTACATAGAATGGTGCTGTTTCTAGAATAAATTTTGACTTCCAGGTTCCCTCCCTATTTCTACTTTATCATTCCTACATGTGTTGGCCCAATTTATATTCTGCTTTCTCTTTTATTGCTTACCCTCTGAATGTTTGCTTTCCTCAGGGATCAATTACCATTTTCTTTTCTTTGTGCTATGCACATACTCCCTGCGTGATGGAAATCACTCCTCTACCTAAATACTGAATCCCCATATCTTTATCTCATGTCAAATCTCACTGTGAGGTCAAGACTGTCAGCTAAAAATCTCCTGTTGGCATTACAAATATAAATATTCAGATTGATCTTATCATCTTCACAGTGTGCTATCAGTATGTTTGTTCTGCAATCTCAGGCAGTCCTTCACATCTATCCAGTTGCTTAAGTTATACACTGAATTTCTTCCTTTGTGATATGCTCTTTCTTACTCTCGCAATCCAATCTTTCACCAAGTTCCCTTGCTTCTGGTTTCTGAGTATCTTTTGAATATCCTTCCCTGCTGCTTTGTTATTTCTTCCTTGATTTATAACAACTTGACTCAGAATTAACTTTTCAACCCCTCTAATTACCCTCAGCATTTCTATCATTGTGATTCTATAAATTAGGGATTTAATTGCATACCTTCCTTGCAAAAAGTTCTATTGAATTGCCAAAGTTCTAAGGAAAAGTTCAAAGCTTTTTAGTGGGGCAGGAAAGACAATCAAGGACACAGCGTGTGTTTACATTGTTTGGCTTCCCCACTAGCACTGCACCCTTTGCGCTTGTTAGTCCAGTCTTATTGAATCATTTGCATTTTCATTAATGTACATTGACCTCCCTTCCTCAGTGTTCATTTTTATCTCTTTCTTTTTTTTTTTCTTTTTCCTGGAATATCTTTCTCTACTTCATTTCCCTGGCTAACTCTCAATGATCCCGGATCATCTGAGGCATCCAAGCATCTAGGCAGTCCTTCCTGTGAGAGCTGTACGTCACTTCTGTGTGTTCAGTAACACTGGGTGCACATGATTCTCATAGACCTTGTTTTTCTTTTTTTTTCTTCTTCTTTTTTTTTTTTTTGCTGGCTTACTGATCAGTTTCTCCTTATAAACTGTAAGCTCATTGGGGATTTTGCAGTACCCAGCTCAATATAGAATTTTCTTATAGACATTCAGTAAAAATCTCTTTCTTGGTGTTATTTTCTATAAATAATAACTGTCTTGTTTGTTTTAAAAAATTATGGTTATTTTATATCACCGTTATTTCTTATAGCTGAATAATACTCCATGGTATACATACACCACAATTTACTAATCCATTCATGCAATGATGGGCATTTGGGTTGTTTACACATCTTTGCAATTGTGAATTGTGCTGCTATAAACATTCGGGTACAGGTGTCTTTGTCATAGAATGACTTTTGGTCCTTTCGGTAGATGCCCAATAATGGGATTGCTGGATCGAATGGTAGGTCTACTTGAATCTGTTTAATGTATCTCCATAATGCTTTCCACAGGGGTTGCTTTTGTTCTCCTGGAGAGAGCTGGAATCCCTTCTATTAAGTGAAGTATCCCAAGAATGGAAAAACAAGCACCACATGTACTCACCAGCAAATTGGTTTCCCTGATCATCACCTAAAGGCACATTTGGGAATGACACCAACTGGGTATCAGACTGAAGTGGGGGGTGGGAGGGGATGGGTGTATAAGTGCATTGCGCACTGTCTGGGGAATGGTCATGCTTGAATGTGCTGACTCAGGGGGATGGGGGTGGGAAGAGGGGATGGGGTATAACTACATGATGAGTGCCAGGCACACTGTCTGGGGAATGGACACGCTTGAAGCTCTGACTCAGGGGGATGGGCGGGACATGGGCAATATATATAACCTGAACTTTTGTACCCCCATAATAAGCTGAAAAAAATTATGGTTATTTTTATACTGATTTTTACCTTTTCTTTTTAGTGAATATGTTATATTTCAAACTGATCATATGTCCTTTAAAACCAAGATTGATAACTTTATTGTGTGTTTCTACCTATCACTGCATATTGAGTAATAAGTGCCTAAGAAAGAAAATACACATTTTATCTGAAGACTATAAGTCCCTTTAAATTATCAGTCCCATAGAGGAATTTAAAATGTTATGTATCTCACTCCTCCCTTGAGCTAATTACCTCTTGAAACCGCTTACTATGCTTTAGACCAGCTGAAATCAAGTAGCCATAAAATGTCATACACTGGACATAACTCATGCCCTACACTTTAACAATGAATAGCTGGACAGCAAAACCCATACACTATAGTTCAATAATGTATTTAGCCAACCACTACTCAATGCTGTTTCTGTAAACCAATGAGAACTCATGTCAAACAACTTTGTATCAGTCCATTCCTTGTACCCTTTTTCCTTTAAAAACCTGCTTGTAACAAAGGCCAAATGGCACACTCCCCAGAGCAACTTGGAAGTATTTCTCAGGCTCATGTAAATTCTTTAAAATCATATTTTGTGCCTCAGCTTCTTCCTTTTAGTTCAAGATTCCTTAGTTAACATTTTAAATGTTCTGGAAACTCAGAAATATAAAACTTAGGATTTCTTCCATCTGATAGTCTACTCTTAGGTACATAAATAATTCATGTGAAAATAATCATAAGATAATTGAAAGCTAAATTCTGAGACGATGTTAATAATTTCAGAAAGAACCCAGAAGGAAATTTTTGTAGTTGGTCAGAACCAAGTTTAAACCATGCTAGTTGTTAGACATTAGACCTAGGAGATATTATGTGACTTCTTTTCTCTGAGTTTCATCATCTGTGAAATGGGCATAATTATTACAACCTCCTCAAGGTTTTTATGAAGATTAAATAATATACTGCATGTAAACTTCTCACCCCATTTTGGCACATAAGAAGCATTAAATAAACATTAAATGTTATCCTTATAGGACATAGGAGGGGCTTTTAAAATAGGAGCATGAATTGGGGGTAGACATAGGTAAGAGACAAAGAACCACAAAGAAGGAGATTGACTCATGCAAATAAAAGCTCTCAAGGACTATTTCAGACCAAGCAGACAGTAATTCCAGTAGAGGGTGCAATTAGAGAGGAGAGGGAAACAAATTTGGAAAAATGGGGCATCCTAGATTTGGATATACAAGACATCTAGGCCAACTTACGTTTACACAAGATTGGTAATTGTTTGCCAACATTTTTTTTTCTCTCGAGTAGAAAAGCAAAACCATATGGTTTAAGGAGTGTTATTATCCAGGCATTGTAAAGAAAGTATGTATATTTCTCAGTGTAAAAAAATGAAATAAATAAGACTTGAATAATTGGTGCAGACTATTTCTTTAAACAAGCAGCCACATTCACCCTGAATCATGAGTCCCTTAATTGTGGGTTGTGACTTTGTGCTAAAGGGCAGACTGGTATGTTTCTTCTTTAACTGTGAAATTCTTCACTTTTATTGTTTCTCACTTGCGCTTTAAAACTCTGTAAATGTTGTATTATTACACTATCATGCAGCGCAATAGCTGTTATCTCTCACTTCTCTGTGCTGATCTATGCAACCCACCTTCTGTCAAATAAGTCAGGACCTCTTGCCAGATGAGAATGATTCATCGATATTGCTATGCTTTTTCATAATCATCATCTTCACAATGTATTACAAAGGGCCATTAGCAGCCTTTAATTTTCCAGGTTTGGTACAGCATAACAACTTTACTTTATGTTTCAGTCTTTTTTTTTTGCAAAGAAATCAATGATTTTAAAACTAAACTACTCAAGACAAACATGTTAGATTCATTAACATCTGCCCTGGTTGTCTGTATGGAGGTTATATTGTAAACCTGATTTGCATTTTTATCTGCAAGGAGCACAAGGTTTGAATTACCTAAATGTTTACTTAATTATTGCTCCCATTCTTTTCCACACCCATTTACCTCAAACCCTCCACAAGCAGAGAGCAAGACTAATTAGTATCTAATTGATATTTTTTTCAATAGTGCAACAAAAATCACTTTCAATACAAAGAAAGTAATTTCATTATACACTGTAGAGAACACTTAATCAGTCATAATAGCAAATATGGGAGCATTTGTTAGGTTTTCAAAATGATGTATTTTAAATAAGAAGCACCTGGTTGTCTCTACTAGATTTTAATTCTGAAATAGGAAGAGATTATAACCATACATTTATTTCTCACTCATTTACTTGGAGATTATTGTACAATCACTGAGCTAGGCATTGCAGATACAGAAATGAATAATGTAAGATTTCTCTCAAGAAACCCATTAGCTAAGGGGGAAACAGACTCAGAAAAAAATAATTTAAGGATATGGAACGATATATTTATACAGAATATGATGGAATCACAGAAAAGGGCCGACAAATTCAGTCTAAAGTGGTCAAGGATAGATTCCTGAAGGAGTTAACACATGAGCCAAAGATAATGTAGCAAATTAGCTATCAGACTGAAAGGAGGATAGGAAAAAGGCATTCTACATAGAGAAAAAATCACCAGCAAAGGTAGGACTGTTAGGAACATACTCGAAACTTCTATTGCTGAGTATATTTCTTATTCATGGAATGCATTCAGGTCACACAGTAATTTTTCAGCATACATTTAGCAAAAGAAAAGTAATGTATTTCCATAACTTCATATAAAATATGCTTATGCATTAAGTAAAATAAAAAAGAATTTATTGTGCCTTTTAAAAAATATTTTACGTGAACTTCATTCTTTTGTAAATAACTTTCTGTGCTCCTGAAAGTTCAAATGACCTCCATTGCTCAACCCCCCATGCATGTCCTGGACTTAGGGGACTTTGACAAAACTGGGTATACAGTAAGGAACTGCAGTGATTTCGGTAGAGAGTGATTTTGGAGATAGGAGTAAAGCAAACTTTAAGATTTGCAGGCATTACAGATCTGGACAAACATGAAAAATTAGGTCAAATTATTAGATGTGAGAAAAACTGGCAATTGGGAGCCAAAATAGTTTCTTAATATTATGTATTAATATTTACCCCATTAATTCATAATGGTTTTGTTTCTTCAGTAATATATCATTTGTTTTAAGTTTTTTAAATATTTTTAAATATTTATTATTTCTAATAGTAAATAAAAGAATAGTTAAAATTTAAAAATTCATTTGAAGGCCTCTAAGAAATATAGAAGCCCATCAGCCAAAGACCTCCAAGAACACACCTTTATTGAAAGTTAGACCTATTTAGATTTCAGCAGCAAGGGTAATATATGTATGTCAGGGCTCAGAACATGGTACCCAAAAAGATGGTACCTTGGCATGCTGAGTATTTTACACTGAAGGAAACTGGGAAAACTACAGAAGCAAGAAGGTGTCTCCGGCCTTCTCCTGCCCCCTCTCTCCTGAAGCAGGTCACATAACTTGGCATTCCCTTTACCCTTCTCTCTCTGAAATACACCATAAAACCTAGGAAAGTCACTCTCTGACATTGGCCTTTCCTTTTTCCCTGGAGACCCTCAGGTGACACTTATCCTGTCATACACTGGAAGGGAAGGAATGTCACACAGAAATACAGAAAAGAATCTGAACAAACAGGCTTTGCTGAGTTCCCCCCAATTTGTTTCCATTATTAGATCATATTCTTTTGTCCTACAGTCATACTTCTGAATAATTTTCCATCAAAATATAGAGTTTTCCCTGGGCCCTTGAGTCTTCATCTCTAATCTCCTAAAACACATATTAAATAGTTTGTATGCTTTTCTCTGTTAATATGCCTTTTGTTATGGGAGTCTTAGCCATAAACTTTGTGATAGATGAGGAAAAGACATTTCTTTTTCTTCTCTAAAATACCTGGGCTGTGTTGGTAAAGGGAGATTGAGGAGGGGCTTTTTATGTGTGATTCTAAAGAAGGTTTAAGGAAAACAAAGATATTTATGGATACAGAGGCATAGATTAACAAATACAGAGGAGGAAAACATAGCTCAAAGAACGGCAAGGCTTGTTCTAGACCACATGGTCATTTTCATTAAATTGTTCTTGAATTGTTTTACCTGATCTTTGTTTTTCATCTACAGGTGTAACAGGAAATATTTGCTACTTCAAGTTCTCGTTGTCTAACCAAGGGAAAAGTTGGTGCAAGTAATTGTCTAAGACTATACCGGGTAATGGATATAAATTGTTCACTCTAGCCTCTAGGGCAGACCTATGCTTATTTATGACTGAAAAAAAAAAAGGTCAGAAAAAAATTCAGAACCCTTTTATGTTTGCATTATTCCACAATTGGAATTGCAGCTCATACAGCATGCATGAAAAGGGAGTAGGGTAATTCCTCAAGGGAGCTCTCCTGAGTAGCACACTTGGCTTATTTTAGAGTTCTCTGGGTATCCTTAATACAGATTAAGGATTGAGTATTATATGAGCAATGGATATTTTGAGTAATAGCAAGGGTTTGCAGAATTCTTCAGTGATAGTCCCAGTATAATTTGTATCCTTGACACTAGAAAGTTAGGTTGGAATTCCCCAGTTTAGAAATAAAACAAATGAACAATTTTTGGTTTTTGCTACTGTTAAAACAGTAGCTCTCTGGCAAGGAAAAACCTCAATTCATCCTGAGACTGAGCTAACAAATCATATCATATTTATAGCCCATACCTGCAGGCAACTGATTTGTTTTATAGTGCTTTTTAAGGTGCTCATAGGAGATTCTGGGATTCTAAGCCTGTATGCTTTGAATGACAGTCCACCTTTACTATGGCTGCCCATAGAACAGCAAGTAATCTAAAACATATTTTAATTTGTTTGTTTTATTTTATGGCAGATTCTATAGAGGTCAGGAAGCCTCTTTTGTCAAAGCATTCAAAATTACCAAGGTCCACTCCAAAAGCACACCTACCATCTATATGATTATTTGTACATTTATCTTTTATTAGATGGACAGCTTGGGTAGAGATGAGCAATTTAGTCATTTGAATTGATTCAATTTCTGGAACATGTTTGTATATTAAAATGGTGAATTTATGGCTATGATACTATAGCTTTCTTGACACCCATTTAGTGTGAATCAACAATATTAAATCAGCGTTATCCAAAGGAATTTTTATAAGGTCTGTACTGGGCATGAATATTTCCTTAATGGATTCACTGGGTTCAGGATGTTACAGTGATGGATAGTGATATGTGAGGTAAAGTGACAATGAGGATATTAGCAAATCTCCAGAGACCTTAATTTATCCTGTGAAGTATATTATGGATGTCAATGATTGACAAGTTTATTTCTCAATTGTTCTGTTCATTTAAAAATTGATTTGTTGACAGTTATTATGCCAGTCCATGCATAAAACTTGAGTATGCTTCTTTTAACCAGAGAAATATAGCCATTAAAACATACTCATATTAATGTTTTAATTATACATAATTAACCTAGAATGACTTCACTTTTCTTTTCACATATCCATTTTCTTTAATCCTAGATTTAGTAAACAAAAGAGCTCTCACAATAAGTGTAAAATAATTAAAATCTAAAAGATGTCAAATAAATCAAGCTATCTACATTATTCTTTTTATATAAGAAAAAGAAACATATGTTTGATTTACCTGTGGGCTAGAATCTTAACAGTTTTATTTATTTTAATATTCCAAAGAACATTATTAACCTGAATTTGAAGCTTTAATCAATCTGGAAAAGGCAAAATAAAAAAAATAATTTTCAGAAAGGGTAGCTATGAACATAATAAATATTTACATGTGAGAAATAGTTACAGGCAATATTTTAGACCCCAAAATGCACATTAATGATTATTAAAAACCTTCAATTTTTTTCTAAATAAGGAACTAAAAAAATGATTTAATTAAACTGTGGCCCAAAGTCCCAAAGAAAGTAAACTTGAAATTCCATCATTTTATAATATACTACTTTTTTCTTACATTTATAAATTTCTTAAACTAGTCTCAAGAGCCTTCATATATATCTTATGTATAAGTATTTAAACATAAGCAATGTATTGTTTGTACTATATAAATTCTCAAGTAAAATAATGTAATATGAAAGCTATATTATAAATAATTACAAGTATACAAGTAGAAAATAACTTTAAACACCAATATTCAGCTTAAAAATAAAATTAACATTATCAGCATATCAAACAAGATAATATAAACATAATATTGAATATGACATCTTAATGAACTACAAAAGTTCTCTTGAAAGCTGTACACAGTATACTTATGAGAATATATATTCAATTTTAATGACTATACCCCATATGGTCTCAATAATCTGTGGTAATTAACACCTTTAAATAAAGTATCCAAAATTGATTTCCTCCAGACAGAGAAAACAAGAAGACAAAAATGAATAACTAGTTATTTTTTCTTGGTGTTGGGAAAATTGAATATCTACATGCAAAAGAATGAAACTTGACTCATATAATATACACAAAAATCAACTAAAATGGATTAAACACTTCAATGTAAGACTCCTCAAAAAAATAGAAAAAATAGTAAAAAATCACCTTGACATTAGTCTTGGCAACAATTTTTGGATATGACGCCAAAAGAACAGGCAGCAAAAGCAAACAAGTGAGATTGCATCAAAGTAAATATCTGCTGCACAACAAAAGAAACAATTAACAAAATGAAAAGGCAACACTATACTTTCAGAGATCATTTCTATAGTTCATTGCTAGAAAAGTTTCTCTGAATGTGTAGAGTACTGGAAACCTCAATGAGGTGTAGCATTCTTTCCTCAGCGTGAAGTCAGCTCTTGGTGTTGCTTTGCTGAAACCACCGTTTGCCAAGGATGATCTTCTCCTCTCCCTACGGTGGGAGGAAGAGGAAGAGGATGCAGGCGCAGCGGTACCTTAAAAAAAAAGAATGAAAAGGCAACCTAGGAGATAAGAGAGAATATTTGCTAATAATATATCTGATAATGGGTTGGTATCCAAAATATACAAGTAACTCATACAACTGAATAGCAAAAAACAAAGAAACCTATTAGGAAATGAGCAAAATGTCTGAAAAGACATTTCTCCAAAGAAGATATACAAATCATTAACAGTATGTGAAAAGGTGCTCAATATTACTAATCATTAGGAAAATGCAAATCAAATCTACAGTGAGATATAACTCTTATCTGCTAAGATGGTTGTTATCAAAAAGTCAAAAGTTAACAAAGGTTGAAGAGGATGTGGAGAAAAGGGTATCCTTATATTCTGTTGATAAGAATGTAAACTAGTACCTCCTTTATGGAAAACATTATGGAGTTTCCTCAAAACAAAAAAATAGAACTACTATATGATCCAGAAATCCCACTTTTGGGGATATAGCCAAAGGAATTGAAATCAGGATCTTAAAAAGATATCTGTGGTCCCATAGTCATTGCAACACTATTCATAATAGCCAATGTATGGAAACAATGTACATTTTCCAGAATAGATGAATGTATAAAGAAAGTACAGCATATATATACAACATCATATCATTCAGGCATAAAAAAAGAAGTTAATACTGCCTTTTGAGACAATATGGATTGAGCTGTAGGGCATTATGTTAGGGGAAATAAGGCAGATACAGAAAGAGAAATGATACATGAACTCATTTATATGTGGAATCTAGAAGAGTCGACTCATAGAAGCTGAGAGCAGCATGGTGGCTTCCAGGGGCTGTGGTAAAGGAAAGGGGAGGTGATAGTTAAAGGGTGCAAAATGTCAGTTACACAAGATAAATAAATTTCAAAAATCTGGAATGAAAAGGAGCTCAATATGTATAGAAATCTATTATACAACATAGTGCCTATAGCTGACAATACTGTATTGTATATTAAAATTTTCTAAGAGGATAGATCTTATATTAAGTATTCTTTTCAAAAAAAAAAAAGGAAAAGAAATAACAAAAAAAAAACCCACAACACAAAGCCAAAAATACAAACCAACCACAGCAACAATAATGAGTGTGAGGGGGAGACTTTCAGAAGACATGGATATGTTTATGGCCTTGGTGGTGGTGATGATTTCACAGGTGTATATTTACCCTAGACTCACCAAGATGTGTATATTGAATATGCACAGCTTTTTATAGGCCAATCATGCTTCAATAAAGTGGTTTAAAAATATATAATTAAAAAAAGAAACCCTGAAATTTTGTAGCTTAAAGAACAAGTTTGTTTCTCAAGTCAAAGCTCTGGGCAGGTGGGAAGGCCAGCAGAATAATTTTCTGCTTTGTAGTCCAGAAGTTAAGACCAAAGTAGCTATTAAATTCAGCAAATGTTTCCAAAGCCACCTTTGTTGGCAGCAGGCCAGTCATTCAAAATGGAAGAACATGCAGGACAGTAAATAGGAGATTTTGTGAAAAAGATCTGGATGTGGTGCCCTTCAATTCAGCTAACCTTTGGTTGAAGAGAAATTAGTCACATGACCATACCTAATTATAAAAGAAACATAATCTGGCTTCATTCTTAATAAATGCAAGAACATATTCAGTTGATAGCAGTCTTTTCCAGTTCAAGGAAGTTTCTGCAAAGAAATATTGAGTCACAGAAATATATGTGTACATTATATAATTTTTATAATAGGAAATTGGAGACAAAATACTTGTTCTATTGTTGATGATTGATTAAACAATTATAGTTCTTGCATTAATGAATTATTATGGAACCATTTAGAATTATAATTTAGAATATTTAAAAACATGGCTTGCTGCTTTATACTTATATATTCCTATTTCTAAAATATTCAGTATATCTATTTTGTAAAGATTGCAAAGAAATAGAAAAAATATAAACTATGGTTATCACTGTGTTGGTTTTTGAATTTCTTTAAATGCTTCTGTTTCTAAATAGTTCTACAATGATTATGTATAATTTTTATAATCAAAATAAAGTGCAAAATTATTTATAGTAGTTATATAAGCATATCACTTGAACTACTTTAAATGCAAACAAGTACCAAATTATTCTTACAATGAAAAAATATATTTTTCCACATTCTCTCTTGTTGGACAAAGGGAACAGATTTTCCGCCCACACGTGAGAAAAAAATCACCTTGGGAAAAAGGCAAAACATGCGACACTTTAGTGCAAACCGAGACTTTTTCAGAATCATGTCAGGTTCTGAAAACAGAAGTTTTTAATAGAAACTGTTTAGTAACATTAATCATAGCATTTGGTATAGTCTTGTTCATAATGTCTAAACATTTATTTAAAGCTCCTGTAGGGTTATAAAAGTACCTACATACAGAATGTTTATTGAATTTCATATTAAAATTTCAAAATATGTTGGGTTTTAAAATGTCTAATTATTAAAAGATTTGAATGGTATTAATATGTCAATAATTATATTAAAACTAGACCTCAGATAAAATACGTATGTCTTATTATTAAAATATAGGTGAATTTTAAAGTTATAAAATTTTAATTTTCTTTTCTTTCTTTATGCTTTTTTAAAAAAACTGTGGCCTGCACCCTCCTGATCCCTACAAGATTAAAATTTTCTACTCAGGGACAAAACTCCAAATGTAGCCAGATATGGAATCTGGTAAATATAATCCCAGCTACTTGAAAGGCTGAAGTAGGACAATTGCCTGGGCCCATGAGTTCGGGGCTGCAGTGAGCTATGACCATTTCATTGCACTCCAGCCTGAGTGACAGAGTGAAAGCCTATCTCTAAAAAAGAAAAACTCTGTGCAGTTTTCTCCCTTTAGACTTTGTACCAGAATTTCTTCTTTTTGTTTTTTTATTTCAGCATACTATGGGGGTATAAATGTTTAGGTTACATATATTGCCTTTTCCCCACCCTAGTCAGAGCTTCAAGCGTGTCCATCCCCCAGTGTGTACTGAACCCATTAGGTGTGAATATACCCATTCCTCCTCCCCCATCCCACCTGCTTGACATCTGATCAATGTTACTACTATATGTGCACTTAAGTGTTGGTCAGTTAAGTTAGTTAATACCAGTTTGATGGTGAGTACATGTGGTGCTTGTTTTTACATTCTCGTGATACTTCACTCAGTAGAATGGGATCCAGTTCTATCCAGGATAATACAAGAGGTGCTAGATCACCATTGTTTTTTGTGGCTGAGTAGCACCCCATAGTGCACATATATCACATTTTATTATCCACTCACATATTTGCATGTTACACATCTGATAAAGGGCTGATAACTAGAATCTATATAGAACTCAGAAAAATCAGCAAGAAAAAAATCAAAAGACCCTATCAAAAAGTGGGCAAAGGACATGAACAGAAACTTTTCAAAAGAAGATAGACTAATGGCCAAGAAACATATGAAAAAATGCTCAACATCTGTAATCATCAGGGAAATGCAAATCAAAATTTCTTAATTAGTCAATTTAAATGACTTTGGTTTCTTTTCAAAGTTTGAGAAGTATTCAGGTTCAAAAGAAAAAAATCATTAATAAATGTGTATATCTGTGTGTACATACGTGTATATACATATATTCACATATATTATACATACGCATGCAAAGTAGCAACAATTGCGGCTAGTAACTTAATCTGTCAAACACTTCTGATTGGTGCAGTGGTGACATTGCTTGCTATATGAAACATAACCTTATTTCTTTACCACTTAAGTACTGCCACACATGGCTTCTGTCACTCCAACATGCCATCATCATAAATATAGTCAGAAAAATCATTTACGTATAATAGCAGTCTCCCCCAAAGTTATCTTCAGTCCAAAGAGGAGACAGAGTATGATACTTTTTTTCCCAAAAGTACATCATTGTATGTCAGTAATAAAGATTTTACTGTAATAATACCATTATCACACCTAAAAGTTTAAACATAGTCTATTCATATCATGTAATAACAGATCATGTTCATCTTTTCTGGAGTATCAAAAATACATTTTGAAATTGTCTTTTGGTTGGTGTTTCAGGCAAGATCCAAATATGGCCCATTATTTAATTTATCACAGCGTTTTCCTCAGTTTATCTCATTAATGCTTTTTATTTCTTCATTCACTATTTAAATGGGATCACTTGTTCTATAGCATTTTCCACTTCCTGGATTTGGATTATTTCACCCTCATGGTGTCATACCTCTATTGCCTAAGTTTTCTGGTATGAGGAGTTAGATTTATAGGCTTGATAAGCTCTGTTGAGTCATTATGAGATATTCAGACAAGACAAAAAGGAGTCTTAAGTGTTCCAGGTTACAGGAGTAAGCTCTAAAAGAAATGGAAATTTGATGAATAGCCCTTGAAATTTTTCAAATGAAATAGGGATTGGTGGGAAGAAACACTAAAAACATACTTATTTCTGGTGTTTTTTAATCCAAGGATGCAGTAATTGACTGCACAGAGCACAAATAAGTGAAATATAAGTTAGTGTGGCTTTCACTGTCCTCTGCTTTCTATCTGGGGACACTCTACATGCAGGTAATGTCTTGTCAGAATTGGAAACACAGCCACGTTCTTGTCTTTCCATAATCTTTTTATACTTCAGGTTGCAGCATCTTCCTAAAAGATTTACACTACTAATCTCTGCACATCTCTGAAAACAAACATTTATAAATATTAATCTTCCCTGGTAACTTAAGCAACACAGTGTCATCCAGGACAGGTTTTCATAGCAAAGGCTGTGGGATCCCTTCCCAAGTGGCCTCGAACAATCTTTCCAGGATGCCAGGTAGCCTATTTCTACACAGAATTCTTCAAAGACGGGAAAAATGATAACATCAGACATATCCAGACTGAACGTCGCTGCACATGTTTTCAATGTAAGCCTGCTGTGTCGTATTTTAAAGAACTAAATGAGACTATGATGGATTAGCATTAATTTGCATAATACATGAAGATGAAATTTTCTCTGTTAGAGACAGGAGATCAATTCAACTTAGTACCTGAAGAATAAAATGCCAAGATAATAGGCCTGACAGAAATGAACCAGTGATGTTAGCTTTGCACACGAGACTGTTCAGAATGTCTGAATCCTGTCTGCACAACACATTTATTAATTAGGTGGCAATTCAACATTCTATTCATTTCACTAAAACTTTTGGATGAAACTCTGTTTTCCTTAAACTCTGACAATAGTTTTCTTAATAAAATGGGGTAGCTATTAATATTTTAGTAAATGGCTTACATCTAAATACAAAAAAGAACACAATCACCAAATATTCAGCATATGTTATGTGGAGTGAGAGACAGGGCCTTCAGACATAAGATTCCTGTTGAATTAAGTGACTTTTGTGTATTTTTCTAATTTTGAGATTCTACAAACATATTATTCTGGAATATATCTAAACATATCTCCACAAATTTGAACATGTGTTAGTAACCCAAATACTATTTATCTCCTCCTTAACTCCAAAAGTTACTTGTAGCACATAGTAATCTATCAAATATACATGTCTGGTGAGTCTTTCTTAAAAATAAATTTGTTACTGAGTAGTGAAAATCCTACTTTTATTATACCTAATAAAACATAGCATCATTAAGCATAACACTGGTACCTTTCCCATAATCATATTTTTTATCAATTATTTAGACTATAAACTTAATTATCTATATTTTGTTGAGGGAGATGAGATTAAAACTTATATGTGACAGACAACATTATTATTTGGTAAAAATGAGAAGGAATATATTTCTCTAAACAACTGTTTATATATCTGGGCAGTTTGTTTTTTCAATCTATATCTTTGTCTCTATCCCCTCATTGAGCTATAAAAGTAATTATTATTTTGAGATATAACACCCCTCAAGTGTAATGTGAATGCTGTTGACTTCCTATCTCCCCCAAACTTCAAAAGTAATATGTTACCCCAGTCTGGCTAATTAGAGTACCAAACCCATGTGAAAAGTGATTGGGGAAGTAAAACATGGCAGAAATAAATCCTGTTTCTTTCTGTCTTTCTTGACATGCAGGAAAGTATATTTACCAGTGTATTCAGTTGGGTCCATTGATTGAATCCTTGTCAAGATAGTTCACAGTGCTTTACCTGTATTTCCTTTATCTTCCTTGCTCTGGAGACATTTAAGGGCATGAGTTAAAGATAGCATGACTGCATCAGACATGACTTGAGCAACAAATAAAATGTTCCTGTGTTGAACTACTACAAGCTGGCTGTGTATTTTCAACTGACTAATAGAGATGGACATGCAGCACTAGGTCAATGAGACTTTGTTTACAATTGTTGTTGGAATTATTGTAAATATAAGCAATCTACCTCTATTGATGTCTAAATAATAGAAGATAAGCTTAGTGCTATTGGAAGCCAACTTGCATGGAGCAGAAGAAGGTTAGTCTGAATTTAGGAAACACAATAGAAGTCAGAGCCAAGATACAGAGATAAGGCTATGTTTTCATGAGATCATTTGAGTATCCGTCTCTAGCCGTATTTTAACCTTTGACCATGAGGATTCCCATGCTATGAGTACTGAAATGACAGTGAATAGAAAAGCTTCTCTTTTAAATGTCCCTTATTTGATGTCCTACCAGAGAGTTAGCATGACTGTGATACTGAACTGATTTTGTGTTTTGCTTCTCAGTGGTAATTTATTTAAGTTAACCTATGGATAGCTTGTATACATCATATTTTGAGTGGAAATATCCAAACATACATACACAGATACATATTTGTGTTAATACTTTACAGAGTATAATTTTAAAATAATATTTAAATCCTGATTGCCTTGGCAATGATAACATCCACTCTCATGTTGAAAGCATATTTATTTTGAATCATATTTTAGCTATGAAAATATAATATCCCATCATATACATGCTGAGGTCTAGAAAAATCTCCATTCTTAAAAATCAATTTTACAAATTTAATTTTTCTTGTTTACTGAATTTTATTAGGACAAATTGTATAAGCGCTGGGCTAAATTAAACTACAAAAACTTTCTGAATCTTATTTTTATTGATTTTTCCAGACACAGCTTTAAAAATGGTTATTATATATATGATGGAAGAATTTTGTCCTATATATAAAGACTATGAGAGATTATTTACATTTAGAATTATCTATGTGAATTTGACTTATAGACGACCAAGTTTAATTTAATGGCATGTATTTAAGATTTTAAATTTTTTTGTGTTAGATCACAAATCAATTTATGCTAATGTAATGGCATATTTTTTTACTTTTATTAATGTGGGCACTCAACATTAGGTTAAATGTTAAATAATATTCTATAAAAGAACACTTAATGTATTTTCAGAACAACATATTAAAAAGATATAGGCAGATCTTCCACTGCTATGAGATTATTATCAACTAACAAATGTTTTTCTTAAGTCATAAGTTTTCCAGAACTTTCATAATTATCTCTCTGCATTAATACATTTATTGAGTGATTTAATAATTTTGTAAAACTATTGTAGTTACTATTATATACACTATCAATTCCAGTTATAAAATGTTGCCTTCACACTGAACTCAATACTATTGAAATAATTTCTCTAACTTAAGAGGATTGTTATTTCTTATCCTCAGGTCTGAATACTATCAGTTGAATAAATGTAAATAAGCTTGATTAACTATTTCAGAAAGCAAAGCCTCAAATATTAAAATTCTAAGACCTTTTGTCCATGTGTACTGCTTACTCTCCAAAAATTATGTTACAAGAGTTACTATTAATTTTTTTCCTTGTAGATGCTGCAAAGTTATCTAGCCCCAAACAATAAATAATATAAATGAGTCAAATTAGTTATATAAAACAACTTGGATACTTCTGTAAAGACTGTAAAATCAAACTCTCTGTGTCTTCATGTAAGCCATGCCATAAAAAATTAGGCAAAGTAAAATATATGGGGAGCTTTTGTATATAAGGATGCAATTTAAAACTGAGACATTATTCAACAGTTTTTCAATTAGAAGAACATCTTCCAAATAAGAACATGATCTGGTGTACATCTCAACCTCTCATATGCAAGGCTTTTAAAATATACTCTGAAATTTAGTTATCTATAAAATGATGCCATTGATTTATTTTCATTTTTGCTGTGATTGCCTTTGGGGTCTTCTTCATAAATTATTTGCCTAGGCCAATGTCTATAAGACTTCTTCCAACATTTTCTTCTAGAATTCTTATAGTTTCATGTCTTAGGTTTAAGTCTGTTATCCATTGTGAGCTGATTTTTGTGAGAAGTGAAAGGTGTGAATCCTGTTTCAGCCTTCTACATGTGGCTGTACAATTTTCCCAGCACCATTTATTGAATAAGGATTCTTTTCCCCGGTATGCTTTTGTCTGCTTTGTCAAAGATTAGATGGCTATATGCAGATGATTTTATATTTGGATTCTCAGTTCTGTTCCATTGGTCTACGTCTTTGTTCTTGTGCCAGTACTGTGCTGTTTTAGTTACTATAGCCTTGTAGTATAGCTTGAAGTCTGGTAAATTCATGCCTCCAAATTTGTTCTTTTTGCTTAAGATTGCTTTTGCTATACAGGGTCTTCTGGTTCTATATGAAGTGCAGAACTATTTTTTCTAGATCGGTAGATGTCGGTATTTTAATAGGAATTGCACTGAATCTGTAGATCACTTTGGGGAGTATAGACATTTTAACAATGTTGATTCTGCTGACCCATGAGCTTGGTTTGGTTTTCCACCTGTTTACATCTTCTGGCATTTCCGTCCTTAGTGTTTCATAGTTCTCTCTGTAGAGGTGTTTCACCTCCTTAGTTAAATATATTCCCCTCATCAAATTAAAAACTTCTGCACAGCTAAGGAAACTATCACAAGAGCAAATAGACAACCTACAGAATGGGAGAAAATATTAACATGCTACACATGTGATAAAGAGTTGATAACTAGAATCTATATAAAACTCAGGAAAATCAGCAAGAAAAAATCAAACAAAACATTAAAAGGTGAGCAAAGGACATGAACAGAAACTTTTCAACAGAAGACAGAGGAATGGCTGACAAACCATATGAAAGAAAATGCTCAACATCTCTAATCATCAGGGAAATGAAAATCAAAACCACAATGAGATATTGCCTGACTCCAGTGAGAATGGCTTTTATAAAAAAGTCCCAAAACTGTAAATGCTTATGTGGATGTGGAGATATAGGAACACTCATACACTGCTGGTGGGACTGCAAACTAGTACAACCTGTGCAGAAAGTAATATGAAGATACCTCAAAGGGCTAAAAGTAGTACTACCATTTGATCCAGCAATCCCATTACTGAGCATCTACCCAGAGGAAAAAAAGACATTCTATAAAAAAGACATCTGCACTCGAATTTTTATAGCAGCACAATTCACAATTGCAAAGATGTGGAAACAACCCTAGTGCCCATCAATCCACGAGTGGATTAATAACATGTGGTCTATGTATCCCATGGAGTCCTACTCAGCCACAAAAAACAATGGTGATCTAGCACCACTTATATTTTCCTGGATAGAGCTGGAGCCCATTCTACTAAGTGAAATATCACAAGAATGGAAAAACAAGCACCACATGTACATCAAATTGGTATTAAATTTGGTATTAAAATTGGTATCAAACTGTTACTACTATATATGCACATAAGTAGTAGCATTCATCAGGTGTCGAGCAGGTGGGGGGGAGGGGGGAGGTGGAGATGGGTATGTACACATCTAATGGGTGCAGTGAGCACTGTCTAGAGGATGGACAAGTTTGAAGCTCTGATTCAGGCATGGCAAAGGCAATATATGTAACCTAAGCACTTGTACCCCTGTAATATGCTGAAATTAAAAAAAAATACCATAAGTCTTAATTGTAGGTAAGTCTACATGGAAAAGAAGTATTCACTCTAGTTCATGTAAATGTGAGGCGATATCACTGGCTTCTTCACTGGATGACTACACTGCTGTAAGCTTAGATAAAGCCAAATAACACTTGAAGGCATCTAATTAATATCCAACAACTACACTGTATGATGGAGTGGATCTATAATAGGAATGGCAGCAGTCAACTATTAGATGACAGAGCTTCCCACAACTTACTTATGGAATTGGTGACAAATTTCATTTAGGTTATATAAGACAGGCATTACAAGTACCAATGCCCCAAAAGACCAGATTTTCCAATTTTCAAGGGTAGCAAATAATCTATTAAAATATAGAGAATACCCCAAATTGAATATGTTGCCTATATTTATTTCAGATATTGCATGGGTCAACTATTTATAGTCTAAACCAAATACATGAAACAAGACTTTTTTACCAGGTAAATTTCCAGGGCTTGCTTTAAGTACTCACGGGTACTGAATAAAACATAGGAGATAGGATAAAATAAACAGCATGTTGGAAATGTGCCTACTGACACATTTGTGTCAGCATGTTTTGTGGCAAAGAGGACTTAATGTTTCCCCTTGGCTTAACTAAAATTTAGAAAGGTTTCTTCCTAACTCTAGGCACTGACCTTTGTTTTCTTAGAGGATTTACAAGAAAACTTGTAATTATAAATTCTTTCTGTGCTCCTATCTTTTTAAAAAACTTCTTGCCAATTTTACAACCTAACAGTGTCTTCCTTAAGGACCTGGAAGCCGTCCTTTTGAAATGTAATCACCAAGGAAGGTGGTATCCTGACTGTCTCTTGCAGGAGGGTAGGAGCCTAACTCTGATGGGTGCCAATTATCCAAGACAGAAGACCTAATCATGGAGAAAAACACATACAAATCTGGAAATAACTAAATTTGACTGACACATCCCAGTGATCAACTTCCCCAAGGTCCTCCTATTAATTTTCCCCCAACTCAACTTGCCACCAAACCCACACACCTTATGTTTCAGTGGAGTTAAGTTCAGACTAAGCTCTGTCCCAACCCCCCTATTGCGACAGCCTTGAATTAAATCTATCTTGCATGCTTCACTTTGTCCAGTGCAATTTTTGCTTTGACAGTGGGTTTTAACACTTTAAAATTAATTTAGAGATATAAAAGGTATAAAAGGAATGTGATTAATTATTCTATAGGCATGATAGAGTCATTTGTTCAGGTTACATACTGCAAATTTCCTGTGACTAACCTATCTTACCAATTGGACAGATTTGAAGGCAGAAGTGCCCTAGTTTTCTGGTACATCTCTCATGACTATAAGGGTATTCAACTGACAATAGACACTTCATGAGTCATAAGTGAGGTGAATATAATATAGATAAATAGTCCTGTCCAGTCTACCAAGCTAGTTATTCTTTGAAAATAAAATGGGATAAAATGAAAGGATTTAAAATAAGAAGAGTCAGAGGTATAATCTAGAGGGACAGTGTATGAGTTTTAGTAAGCTAGAATTTTAATTGAATACAGCTGCATTCATTTATCAGTTATACGATCACAGGCAAAATATTTACCCTCTTATACTACAGTAAGTTTGTGTATAAATTAGGGAAACCGTAACAACACTGTTACCAAATACTAATATGGAGGACAGTCAATATTCAATAGTTTTTGATAACATTATACAATATTGTATATGGTTTATTATTCTCAGATTATTCCTCTAAAAGTAATCATTCTAAAGCACACTATACTGATTTGCTTTGGAGTAACATATTATTAATTTAGAAAAATATGGAAAATAAATATTAGGATTTCTTGCCATCTGAGAATCATCATGTTTCTAATCCTGTCAGGCCTTTTGTTTTTGTTTTTATTCAAAAAGATAACATATTTTTCCTACCATGTGAATTTCTATTTATACTTAAAAGATTATATTGACTATCACATCTTTGCTAAGCCAGTAATTAGAGTCAATTATGCTTTGCTCTCCTAGTGTCTTTTATACATTTTTTTATATGAAGCCCATTTCATTGCAGTACACTTATTTACTTTTCCATATTTGATTAAACTGAAATATTCTTGAAACTAGGAACCATGACTGGTTCATTATTATTTCTTGAAGACCTATCATCTGTGTCTGACATACAATAGATACTCAATGTAGAGTTGTTGATTGGCTGGCTGGCTAGCGAGCTGAGGCCATTTTTCTCAATTTTTGTTTTCCAAAGTGAATAAAACTTAGAGAATTCAGAGGAAACCTTAAAAATGAAAGCAAATTCATTTCTAGCCCCTCTAAAAAATAACAACTCTGGCAAAGATGAATGGGTTGACATAATGGAATTTGCTTGATTTGAAATTACAAGAATATACTAAAACCACTTTACTGTTGTTACTCAAACTTATCTTTATTTATTGCTAATGGGTCTGACAGATGCAAAAGAGAGGATACACATGCACACACACACACAAACCCTTGATTACACCCAGCCATACTCTCTCACTATACCATTTGTTTGATAAAATAAATCGTTTAAATGTTATAAAATTATAAAATGTGTCACAAATATTATAAAGACCTCTATTTGTTTGGTTTCACAAATTATAGTTTACACAGACGGAATGCTTCATGGTTTTGAATAGACACCAAATGAATAGCTTTAAATATGCCAGGATTTATTGTGTTATGTTTTTATGCCCAGCATGTCTACATATTTTTCATTTCATTTAATCTGTACATTAATCCTGTGTTACTATTAGGTTTTCATATTTCTGTTAAAGAAACCTATGATTAGAGGATAACTTTATCTAAGGTCCCTCAGCTAAGTTGAAGTGAAATCCAGATTTGGGTATAGGGATCTATGAATCCAAAGCCTATATTTTTAAGTACTATACTACAGCATTGATGGTACAGAAAGACCCACATAGACTATTTAGAAATTTGCAATTAATAAGATAGAGGACCTCAAGGAAAGTCTGAAAACATTTGTACTGTTTAATAATTTTGGCTTTAGCAGGGTATAAAAATATAATGTATGTACCTGAAGTATAGGTATTATGCCAAAAGATTACTCTGATATAAAATTATGTTTTCTATATTCTTTGCCCCAGAGGAATCCAAATTCAGAAATAATTCATATTGGAGGGAAAGAGAATAAAATAATTTCCAAACAGAATGGAAAGGATTTGCAAACTTTTTATGCCCAAGGCCTTGTGGGTATCATGTTTGTATAGATAAAAAACATTTTTTAGCAAAACTTTTGATTTTTACAACTAATAAGGAATTTCATGTGGATTCATTACTGTTTAAGGGAGAAAAACTGAGTAAGAGAGAAAAAGAGATACTAAGTAAGAGGAATGATAAGATACCCATTATATGCTACCAAGTTAATGAAGAAACTTCATTTTCTTAAATACTTGAAGAATTAGACATATGAATACAAATCACACCTTCTTAATTAGAACAAATTAATTAATTACTAAAAATGATGAAAACAATGGCAATAGCTTCATTTTCTCTAAAATTACATATTCATTTCTATATGCATTTTTAGCTAGAAGTAAAATTTCTGTTTATTAACATTTGTTGCCAAGTCCTGTATATCATCCATAATTCTGGGTTATTAAATTCCTGAAGCATACAATACAGCAAACTTAATAGATTTTATGCAAATTGTTATATAACAAAATAAAACCAGATGGTACTTACCATAGTAGAATCTTTCTATAACAGTTTCATATTTTAGTTAAATTTAAACATAACACAAAGGTACCTCTGTGGCTTTTAATTTATTTTAATTCATTCCCTATAGCTATTTTTTAGCCATTTTTCTAACCCTTTGCACTACATAACGATAAAAATCTCAGTTTTAACATTGATTTGATATTAAGTAAGTCACAATCTTTGATTTGTTACTGGGACCCTATTGGATAATTTGGACATAACAGCACTTTCATTGTAAAGCAATGTATAGATACATGAAAGACAAAATTCAGCTTGGGATACAGCTTAAACATTGATGTACAAACAATATAAAATGTTTCTAGTGTTACATTTAGATTTATTAATATATAAAGTAGGTATATAAACAGATTTACACGTATATATTTACTATTCACTTTTTTCATTATCTTCTTTTTTTATATTCAAGAAACACAATAAGAGTTAATTATTTCAAGGACAGGTATATGTAGATGATACATTTGAATACAGTGCACATATTTTTTAATTCTATGATTTTGCTAATTCATTTATACAGAGAAATAGAACATTGCATTTTATAATTACATTGAACTTTCATGAAATGGATTTCAGAATTAGAATAGTGTGAATAAAATAATGATTTGGTAGGAAATTCACTTGTACTTTTATTTAAAGTCAGAAAATTATATATGGCATTTTGGACATGAGGAAAGAAAACAGACGTAAGTTGTGATGGTTGCAGTAAGTCTCAGGAAGATCACCTTG
The DNA here is from genome assembly GCF_020740605.2 of Lemur catta. NCBI lineage: Eukaryota > Metazoa > Chordata > Mammalia > Primates > Lemuridae > Lemur > Lemur catta. Next base: position 16,041,522 of record NC_059139.1, on the reverse strand, counting down.
TTGGTCCATTGGCTTCCTAAAAGGCAGCCTATAAAAGGTCATGAGCAGATGTATATGTCAGCAGCTACATACAGAGTGAGTCTACTCTTTATATAATGAGGAATTTAATTTAATGTAACAGAAAAAAAAAACAAGGAGAAAAGCATATGTATCTTTATAAGACACCAGAGAGGAGCTAAAAGAGATCTATTTATTATTTTATTTCTTAGTGGAGAGATATAAAGGGATCCTACATTGTGCCTATATTATGAGATATATTTCAGAATATTTTAAAAAATTTAAGTGAACATGAGAACTGAAGAACAAATAAATAAGCAAACAGATGTCAGGAGTTAACATGTGAAATAAACAAGTAAAAGTAGCTTATAAACCATGTTGAAAAAATAAATTACCTTATATTGTCAATAAAATTTGCATTACTACAATAAAAGAAAATTTTTAAAAAGTATTAATGAAATATTTTAAAATATATAACAACTTGAACATTAAGTCTACCTTAAAATACTCATTTGATCAAATGCTTTTTAGTTTTTAGAGTATTTGGAAACTGCTATAAAAATCTTTTTATTATAGTCCTAACTTTTCTCACAGAAAATATTTTATATTATTTTTATTAAGAAAAATTGAAAATAAATAACACAGGATGATTATTTGGCCATTTATGAGGTTACTATTTAGAATTAAAAGCTTTTGTTAATTTTAACAATAACTTATCAGAAGAAAATTAAATATATATTTTAAAATAGCACTCAAAATTATAACCTCATATATAATTAACAAAAAAGAGCAAGGCTTATCAATTTGGAAAATCAACACCATGAACCAAAATTTTATTTCTATAAATGGAGACTAATGAACAATTCCTAAATGATACAATAAGTGATAAAAAGATCAGATTTTCCTAACTTATCTAGGCATATAAAATAATTTTATTTGAAATACCATATTACCCCATAAAACTTAAAAATTCACTTTAAAATTTCACATGGAAAATAAAATTCATAAAAGGTAAAATAATGTGTGCAATTTGTCATAAATGATATAAAAGTATTATAAAACTATATTGATTAAATCATCGTGATGTTGGCTCAGTGATAGATATGTAGATCTATAAGCAGGAGACAAGTTATTAACTGAAGAAATTTATTAGGTAAAATTGGCACTTCAAATTAGAGGAAAAATGTGTAGATTTTTCAATAAATGTATGATTTACAATTGCTAATTATACAATTACTATTTCTGATCTGTCAGCTCTCCTCTGGAATAATAATACGCCCCTCTTAAGGACTAGAATCTTTTTTGCTACATTGGAAGTCTGTTCTTTAGAAGTCTTCCTATGAATGTGTATGGTGTAAATACAATTTTAATTACAGTGTTTTTTGTTTGATCATTGTCAGTCTTTTGTCCAATTTGAATATTGTAATATAGAAACTTTTAAGTATTAACAGTACCTATTGTCTCTTTAAGAATGTTTTATATTAAACTTACTTTGTTAACTTTTAGTTTGAGTATAAGAATACCTTAAATAGTTGTATTACACACATGCGCACACACACATACACACAACTCTACATTGTGTAGGACATTTGTTGTTTATGATCTTGGCTTTCCTCAGGATCCTAAAGGGATTTCTTTCAAAATTATTGAAAAGATAAACATGTCCCTAGGGGAGGCAGAAAGCCTCAGAATGAGACATCTTCAACATATTATTTATTTTAAATTTCAAATATAATGTTCACAAAAGTGAATGCTACCTGAAGTCTTTACTACTTTTTTGAATCTAGTACATAAATATGTAGATATATCAAGTTTATAAACAATGCTTAAAATTTTTAGTAACAAAACAATCAATATTAGATCATTATAAAAACCAAACAGAAGTCCTCTGACCTGAGCCCTGAGATCCTTTAACTATTGTTGTCAACTTGCAGCAGAGAACAGCTTGGAAGTGCTCAGCATGTGAGAAAATATGCATTGGAAGTATTATCATTAGAGGTACTATTAGGATACTTTCAACACAGTTCAGTCAAGAGCATATGACTTTTCACAGGACAGATCACAAATTATTTTATTGTTTACCGTATTAAATACTAGCACACATTATATATGATGTATTTGGAGATTTAATAAACACAAATTTTTCACACACAAAAGTTAACCACAATTCATTCCTCATGACATATATTAATACAAACATTAACATAAAATGGATAAAAGATCTAAATATAAAACAAAAAACTGTAAAACTTCTAGAGCAAAGTACCTCAGAATATACTTTTGACCTGGATTAAGGCAAAGACTCTTTAGAAAACCAAAACACAATCTATAAAAAAACAAATTGATGATTCGGATTTCATAAAAATTCATAACTCTTCCTACTCAAAAAATTAAGAAAACCTCAAGGATATCTCTTGATCTTAGTCTTCCTAGTCTCCAGACCTGTGAGAAATAACTTTTTGGTGTTTATAGCCCCCCAAACTGTGGTATTTTGTTATAGCAGCATGAGTAGACTAAGGCAATGGGTTTTATATAGATAGATAGATAGATATTTATCATATTAGAAATAAAAGCTGAGAAATTTTTAAAAGATTTTTCTTAATTCATTTAAAATTAAATAGGCTAAACTCATTAATTATTAAGAAAATATTTTATTAAAAATTAATATATTTCCCAAGACAAAAATTGTTAAATGATCTAAGTGCTATTAGTTTGTATTTTTATAAATTTCTTTCATGCCTGGTGTAATAGAAGTCAGCTAGGTTCTAACATTTGTTTCTGTCATATTGTTTCCACTCCACTGTAATACCAAATATCTTGTAGCCCCCAGAAAGTTCCATATCCTTATTTCTGGACAATAATTTTAGAATATACACTGGACTATTGCTAATAGTCATCAGAGACTTTGGTTTATAGGTATTTTAACTGTTAATGTCAGAGTTTTTACTTAGCATCCTCTCTGACGTTTCCCTTTAATCAATCACCCATGAGTGTGGCCCAGTTTCTATCACTTATGCAACATGTTTTTTTCTCACATTAACTTGTGAAAATTATGCCAAAAAATTTGTTTTTGATTATACTCAACAATATTATATAGTGACTCTTTTGCATAGGAAAGAAGAATTAGAAGGACAAAAAATGTTGGGAAAAGGAGTTGAGAAATTTGTGTAGGGGAGAGAAAGAGAGAGATTTTAAGAAAATGGCTCATGGGATTGTGGAGTCTGACAAGTCTGAAATCTGTAGGGCAGGCCAGTCAGCTGCAAACGTAGACAACAGTTGAAGTCACAGCCTTGAGTCTGAAATTCATAGGGCAGGCTGGAAACTCTGGGAAGATTTATATATTACCTTGTTGAGGCAGAATTCTTTGTTCCCTGGAAGACCAATTTCTGCTTGGAAGGCCCTCAAGTGATTATATGAGGCCCACCTGCAAGATAGATGGTAATTTCTTTTGTTTACCATTAATTGATAGTTAATCACATCTACAAAATACCTTTACAGCAACATCTAGATTAGCATTTGACCAAACAACTGGATACAATGGCCTAGTTGAGTTGATACACTAAAATTAACCATCACGTCATCTTAAAAGGTTTGTTTACCAAATTGATGCATCCATAGAAAAAATGTATAAAGTTTGCTGTGTTTTTGTGTTAGCACAAAATCATTCTTTTCTTTCTCTTTCTCTTTGACTATTTTCCAGTATCCAAATGTGATTTGCATGTGCCAAGGTTTATAACATGGAAAAATTATACAACTTAGGAAGAAAGAAAGATAAAAAGAGGTGTTAACATTTTATCAAGTATAATTGCTTCTACTTTAAAGCAGTTTGGAAAAAGCAATATTCATTGTGATGAATGAAAAGAGTTAGGTTTAAGATAAGACTAGAAAAGCACATATTGTTCAAATGGAAAAAAAAATGATGATAAAAATATACTGACACTAGCCCTAAGAAACAATTGAAAGTAATCTTTTGGAGTCATAACAAAGCTAACCATAGTTGTAATAAAAACTACTTTCTAGTGCTAAATTATTTGAATATTCTTATATATATTTAAACAATGATTAATCTTACCTTTTCTGTAGAAAGTTCCATATAAAAAGCTTCCCTACATATAAGTTAAAACTATTGTTTCAATGAAATATGCTGACTTCATATTTTCTCATTTGTATGCAAATATTATATTTATTTTTTATTTTCTGAGAAATAATTTTTCATTAGTTAATTATGCCTCTAAGGAAGAAAAATCCCAGGGCTAAAATGGGGCCATAATTTAAAGCTAAAATAAAATTATAAATTCTGAAAAACATTATTTAAAAGTTAGATTAACATATATACCTGCAAGGCCTTTTATTAATACCTAAGGAGGCCAAGATAAAAATCCCACGTGATATAATTATGAGTCAAATTTTTCTACTTAGAGGATGTGGCTATTCTTACATATGAGACTAGTTATACATAATACAGATACTATCTATATTCTGTAGCTGAACTGGAATAGTAAGAAATAAGTTGTTTGATTCAAAAACAGCACACTAATATGTGCTCAATGTCTAATTAAAATTAATTGGTTATTAATTTTTGCCCATTTAACTGGATTAGTTGAATAAGTTTGTAGGTCACTCACACTGAACTATTTTTGCTCAAAAACTTGGGCAGTCCTGTGATCTTACTTTAAATATGTCAAGGTCCTGACCTGGGAACAGAGATGTCAGGGAATTTGTATGTATAATCTTAACTTGCAAGGTTTTGATAAAAGTGTAATTTTAAATTTTCTATTAGTTACCTTACCACAGTCTAATGAATGCAAGTTTGATTGTTTTTGAAACTCTCAACAATATTTACAGTAAAATGAAATTACTGTTTCAGTTACCATTTTTACACATATAAGATACCTTGCTTTTATCACACTTCATCCTTTTCATTGCACTTTACAGATACTGCATGTTTTACAAATTGAAGGTTTGTGGCAACCCTGCATTGAGCATGTCTTTTGGTACCATTTTTCCAACAGCATGTTCTCACATTTCTGTGAAAACGGAAAGCTCTGTGTCACATTTTGATAATTATTGCAATATTTCAAACTTTTTCATTATTGTATCTATCATGATGACCTTTGACCAGTGATCTTTTATGTTACTCTTGTAGTTATTTTGGGGCACCATGAACCATTCCCATATAAGACAACAAACATAATCAATAAATGCTACGTGTGTTCTGACTGCTCCACTGATTGGCTGTTCCCCCATCTCTTTCCCTTACCTCAGGTGTCCCTATTCCCTGAGACACAACAATATTCAAATTAGGCCAATTAACAAGGCTACAGTGGCCTCTAAATGAAAGGAAGAGTTTCACATCTTTCACTTTAAATCAAGAGCTGGAAGTGATTCAGCTTAGTGAGAAAGGCATGGCAAAAGCTGAGGTAGATCGAAAGCCATACCCCTTGAGCCAAGCCACTAGCCAAGTAACTGCGGACAAGGCGGAAACAGCAAGAGAACTAGAATTAGAAGTGGAGTCTGAAGGTGCAACTGAATTGCTGCTCTCTTATGATAAAATTTTAACAGATGAGGAGTTGCTTCATATGGATGAGCAAAGAAAGAGTAGATTCTTGAGTTGGAATCTAATTCTGGTGAAGATGCTGTGAACATTGTGGAAATGACAACAAAGGATTTAGAATACTACATACGGTTAGTTGATAAATAAATGGGAGGGCTTGAGAGATGAACTAAAGTCTTGAAAGAAATTCTCTGGTAGAATGCTCACAGTATTACACACTACAGACAAATCTTTCTTTAAATAAACAGTCAATTGATGTGACAAACTTTATTTTTGTCTTAAGAAATAGCCACAACCACTCCAACCTTCAGCACCCACCACCGTGATCAGTCAGCAGCCATTAACATCAAAGCAAGATCCTCCATGAGCAAAATGAGTATGACTAGCTAGAGGCTCAGATGATTGTTAGCATTTTTAAGCAATAAAGTATTTTTTTATTAGGGTATGTATATTTTTTGAACATTTAATAGACTACAATATAGAGCAAAAATAATTTTTATATTCACTGGGAAACCAAAAAGATTCTGTGACTTGTTTTGTTGTGATGTTCACTTTTTTGCAGGGGTGTGGAACTGAACCCATATGTCTCTAAGTATGCCTGTATTGTGTCATTAATACAAACAGCTCAAAACATGAGAAGGGACCTTGCAATAAGACGCTAGGTGACATTCAGCCAGTCACTTAAACTCTCCAGTTTCAGTGTCTATAATGGTTAGAGAAACTGTTGGTTTTGATTAGCAATTTCAAAGATGTGGTTACACAGACATATTTAAAATGACTTTAAATGGTATATGAATGAAGTTAAAAAATACTGTTACATTTATATGTTAAAGTGAATTAGAAAATTCAAGCAAATTTCTAACATTTCAACTACAACTACTGAGCATAAACTCAGTGAGTAAAAAGTGTTTTATTCCTGAAGCGGGAAGGCTAAATCCAGCTTTCCGTATGTAGATGTTTCATTATAGATATCAAAAGTAAAACTGCTTTAACTGACCCTTAGTCTTACAAATCCATGACCATGAGTGAAAAAAATGTTGGGCTAAGTCCAGATCAAATGGCCAAGGTATTGTCTCAGCACTGGGCTCACATTTAAAATATTTCTTCAGGGATACGACACCATGGTGTCCTTAATGAAATATCACTCTTCACTTCCAAGAGAAAGGGAAATTTATTTTGCTAAATAAATATGCACATCAGTGACTAAAACATCATAAGCAGAACATATTTAAAAGTATACAAAGAAATAACAATACACTACAACTTTTATAGTGGTTTAAATAATCATGTTGTCTATAATGCAAATATAAGGTAAATAAGATATTTGCAAAGGTCAGCCTTTAGAAAATATTAACATATAATATGCAGTACACATTTGGCAACATTTTGTCTACTTAACTCAGTTTGAGAAAAAATTGCACTATCAAATGAGGAATTCTTTAGTTTAACATTTGTTTCTAAACTTCACTATAAAAATCCCTTTTTAATGTTAAATGAAAGTGTAAGCCAAGTGAGCGTGGATATCGAGTATTCCCTACCATCAATACATGCATATAACCTATTCACAAATATCAGAAAAAATTGCCCAAAATTTTTCTTTTAATTCTGGAGTCAGAAAACTTTTTCTATAAAAGTCCAATAGTAAATATTTGGAGCTTTGAAGGCCATTTGGTCTATATGACAACTCCTCAATTCTGTCCTTGTATCATGAAAGCAGTCATAGACATAAAAAGAATGGATGTGGCTGTTTTCCAATAAAACTTTATTTATGAAAACAAGTCTCAGGGCAAATATGGCCTTTTGCTTAGATTTGAACTTTTGGCCACATTTGGCCCACAAGTAGGCTAAAATGAGTAGCTTGGTTACCCATTTTAATGCAACAGGGCATACAATATTGAAAATTATTTCTATGGATACCATGTTAGCCATTTCCTATACAAATCAACTCTAATAATGATAAGTATCAATATATTATTTTCCAAATTAGATGCAACCCTGTGTAATCATATCCTTACTGATCTCTATAAAATGCTACCAGTTTTATTATAATTATTTAAGTTCAAACAAAAAATTCAGGGCATTTTAAAACTTTTCCATGTTTTATTTGGTTATTTAAACCTGCAGAGAGAATAAGGAATGATAATTTCAACCAACAAAACATGTGAATGCAGATAATGAGTTTTAATACTAGTTATAGACCACTCAGTGGCATTGAAATAATTAGATCCTAGGTTTATTATCTTTGAGTGTAAAACCAGATACTCCAGATTCCGTCTCTTTTCTATTAGGGACTTGGTTTTGAAAAGGGTGAGGTGGAACCAGTATAGGGCTTAATTACTATCCTTCCATATGGATAATTACATGAGAATTTATATTAACACATTCTGCTTCTAATTATGCATTTTCTTGTTGAAAATAAAAGCACCATAAAAGAAACTCTCAAATCTAAATCTCTTTTAGACTCTATTTCATTCCATAAGAAATAGTGAATCAATTTCTTCTTCCTGCAAACAGAAAAAAAAAAATGGTCAGCTACATAATTGATCTGATCACTGGTTAATAGAGTGAAAAATCACATAACAGTAAAAACTGTTTCACTTACTTTAAGAGAAAAAAGGGTAAGGAGATCGCAACCTATTATTGCCAGAAATGTGCCTCAGAAATGAGGGCATGCTCTGGAGGAACTTTGCAAGAAGAATATATCTTTTTAAAAACAGTTTGTTTTTCATGCAACTTTAAAAATATTACATACAATACTAGAATTGTATATAATAGAATTACTTTGAATTCTTCTTTAACCTATATCTTCATATATGCCTCTGTGATCAATGGGAAGATGAACGCAAATTAATTTTCCTTAGAAAACTGAGTTTTCAACTGCTGGGATAAAATAGTGAGTTTCACAAGTAAATCTATTTGAGTGCAGTTAGGGGAATATGGAAACATGACCTGAGGAGGATGAAAAGACCAATGACCTGTCTTATTACACAACACAAGGGAAAGTGTCAATATCTGAAAATATAACACAGATTTCAAATTCAGTTTGTTTACCAACTATGCACACTGCTGGGAATACAAAGGTGAGTAAGCCATAGATGATTCCCTTAAATAATCTAATAAGGGGGATGAATCATTGCATAATACCATAAAGCATAACCTAATGGATGGGGTGAAGAGAAAGTTTTTGTTATATAGATAAGGGAAAGATGAATTGTGCCTGTAATCTGAGTGCTCACAAAATAAATACTTTTTGAACTGAGCTGAGATTGGGGTTCATTATGCAGTTTCATATAGTGACATCTTGAGTACATCATTATGCTATGTGCCACCGTTCTGTGAAATACATATAAGGAGAGGGGGGAGAAATAACAGAGAAGAACCTAGAATAAAGAAATGTGCCACCATGGGAGAATGGGGCAAAACAAAACATATAAAATTTAACCATGTCAACTATTTTGAAAAGTATAGATTGGTTATTTTGTAGAATTGTCCTTAATTTGGCTCTATCTCATGTTCCCTTATCATTAGATTCTGGTTATTCATTTTTGGCCAGAATATCATGAAAGTACTATTGTGTCCTTCTCAGTACATGATATTGAAACATTTGACATCTCTTTATTAGTGAAGTTAACTTTTTTCTGATTGTGGTGGTAGCTGTTAAGGTTTTGCGTTATAAATTTACTGTTTTACACTTTTTCACCAATAAGAATCTGCAGGAAATAATTTGGGAGTAGATAAGTATCTTATTTTTCATCATATTTTTTTACTGTTTTAGCATCTGTTGATGATTTTTGCTAGCATCTATTGTAACTGCTGTAGTTGCCAAATTGCAATTTTCTATTTCCATCACCGCTTTTGCACTTTTAGGTTGTTGGAATTATACCATAAGGAGAAGCTTTCCCTTCTGTGACCTTTATTTATTTCTTCATTTATATCACTGTGGACTCATGGATTCTTATTTTATTTCTGGATTATAATCGGTTATTGTTATTATTTCCTTAATGTTCAAATAGTCCCAAGTCTGACTAACTGGAATACTTCAGTCTGACTCCTGTTTTCATTTCACATACCTTCCCTGTTCTTTAATCACTTCTTTATTGGTTTGAACTCTTAGAAAATGCAGAGATCATGATATACAAGAAAGATTGAAAGGCCATTCCAGACTAAATTAAAAACAAACAGCAGCTGAATGCAACATGTGTTCATGGATTGAATTCTAGATAGACAAGATTATTTTTCTTTTGCTATAAAATATATTATTGAACAATTGATAAAAATTGACTATCTGTAGAAGAAATAGTATTTTATTACAATGAATTTTGTGACTTTTACAATTATACTCTATTTATGTAAGACAATGTTCTTATTTTTAGAATGTAGATACTGACATATTTAGAGGTAATGGGACATGATGTCTGTGACTTACTCTCAAATATTTCAACATTTATCAAAGCGACACATAGGAAAAAAAGTAAATGCTAGAAATAGTTAACATTTAGTTATTGCATATGAGGAATATATGGGAATACTTAGCTTATTATTTTGTAACTTTTAATTAAGTGTGAAACTATTTCAAAGCAAAGATTAATAATAATAAAAACCACAAGGTCAGAGGTATGGGCCCTAGGAGAAACCTCTATGTTTACATATACATTTACATACATGTGTAAATATCTTCACTCAGAACAAGAGGACGCACTGCCTGGAGATTGAATGGTTTTACAGGCTAGGTTATGACTTTGTAGCGCTCAATTATCCCTAGATACAAGAAATAAGTTTTTTAGTGTTTTTTAATTTATTTGCTTACTTATTTTTTTATTAGTTTTGATTTATTCTAGGCTTTGGGAGAAAATAAAATGTGTCTCAATCTTATTCCTGTTGAGGAAAAGAAAAAGATGAACTGTGTGGATAGTAACAAAAATTTAATGTTTAGCCTACAGCTATCATAGATAAATTAATTATTAGATCTCAAACTCAAATTCTGTATAATACATTAAGAAATAATAGTCTCTGATGCCTGTGAGAAGTATAAAGATAAGAGGGAATGATACAGAGCCTATTGTAATAATGAGACAATTAGCATTCCATGTTACAGTGATATGACAGTGAGCATTAAGTAAATAAAAGAACAGATTGAATTAAAATAGGATAAATTTACTTTGCTTTTAATTTTAAATACTTGAACACCATTATATTCTTAAACATTTTAGCTTTTCAGAACTTAATTATTTCTTAAACTTCATTTTTCCTAGACAAATTTTTTGATATATGATATTTACTAATGACTTTAACACAGCTATTTTGCCAAAAATATAGCTTGCTTGGTAACTATCCCATTTTATGGTAACCATAAAAATGACATTTTCTGATGCTTAAAATTAGTCCACCTTGTTAAGAATAAAGCAAGACCTTTCAAGCTAGAAAGTTGAAAGCCATATATGTAAGTAGATATAAGAGTAGATCCCAATTAATCTCAGCCATAGAACTAGAGTTAAGATAATTTCAATTATTATATTCCAAGGTCATGAAGAAAGATGCTTCATTTTAAACCTGTCAATGCATTTTTTTCTAAAACGTCATAATCCGAGATATAATAATTTCTTGCCTATGGTTAATATTCAAGTCATTTACAAATCCTATGAATTCAGATGTAAAATATTTTGCTGTATATATGATTTATATATTAATAAGTTATTCCGTGGGTAGAACATCTATAGCTTTTATTAGATTCTCAAATGGGGCTATGATGAAGACACATATTATATGGTCAATTCATATTTTTATTACAATGGATTCCTCAGAGCACTCTTCTGTATGAAATTGTATAGTCACATAAGAATAAAGTAATTGGGATTGCTTTCCTTATCAAGAATTTAATAATCAACAAACATGTATAAATGCAACCATCAGACTAACATAAAATTTAAGATGCACCAAATACAAAAGCCTCTAAATGTAACAATTTGCAAATGGTACTGCAAGGTCAATGAAATTAAAATAAACATGATCTTCTTTTAAACTACATTGGGGTCATAGGATAGTACAAAATGTGCCTATAACACATAAAAATAACTTGAATGCAATATAAGATTCTACAGAAACATATTGTTAGGCAACACAAAACAGTGGGCTGGGCATTCATATTGTAGGTACGAGCACTCTGATAAACATTCAAAAGGATTCTATGTTATAAACAGGA